>NW_011634024.1:0-323 GCF_000512975.1 Sesamum indicum
ATTTTCATTTCTTTGGATAATTTACAACAAAGTATACAAAGCTCCCTTGCACAAAGTATTCTACTTTACAATAAAGTATCTTTACATTAGATAGCTGCAAATGTCTCAATGATGAAAACTTCTTCTCTTGTGTTGAGGAATCTTCAACTTCAATTTAAAGGCAGCCTGAAAACGACAAAAAGAAAAAGAATCAGAACATGAGAAGCAATCGGTCTATACTCGTTTATTAAAGCTTGAGCGACCCTAAGTCTATCATTGATTTGCCATGTGTGCTTGCCTAAATAACCTCGTACTCCTAAGACTTGTGTGGAACATCTAAGGTT
>NW_011634025.1:0-323 GCF_000512975.1 Sesamum indicum
CTTGGTTTCATGAATAAGTAGGTGATGGGTTCGAATCCCACCAAATTGATAATTGAAAACTGGATAGGGATGTTAACCAATGGGTTGGTTAAATGTCGATGATATAACCAAACTGAATAAACAAATGATGAACAACCTTCCATCCCCTTAACCGATTTCAACCCTTAGTTTCTAAATTGCCAATTCATGTAGCTAGCACACGTCTGGGTATAAACCAGCCTTTATTTGTTGTGTTTGCCCTCCGTTCAAATTCTGGCATATATATGACTAGAAAGAAAAAGATAAAATATAGGGCAAACTGCCTTTTTTAGTCCCAAAAACAA
>NW_011634026.1:0-323 GCF_000512975.1 Sesamum indicum
ATGGAAGATAACTTTTATTGTGTGAAGAGGTTGGTTTGTTGCCAAAACAATTTTGCCTGTGTTGATTAAGTTTAGCATATTGGATGCATCCAACGGGATTTAATTGCCCAAGACAAATAAAGATAAATTAAATTTATGTGCTCTAACATAAATTAAAACAATATAAACATTTTAAACCAAAATTAAATATATATCTTGCAGTCAAAGGACATATTTTAATCTTTCAACTTTCTTAACAATCTTATAAAATATTTTTAAAGCTAGTTAGGTGCTAAATCTTATTCTAAATTAATTTAAAGTATTTGAATAAAATAATTTGATGG
>NW_011634027.1:0-322 GCF_000512975.1 Sesamum indicum
GTATGTTATTAGGCATTTCTCTGCTTGAATTATTTGCTTCAGTTGGGTAGAAATATGTCAAAGTTTACAAGTCAGTGTTGACACAGAAAAGAATTATTGCTTGTAAAAGTAGTTGTTCGTTTTGTCCTTGTTTAAATCTTCCCCTGTGATTCTGCAAAACTTTCTGAAACTATTTAATCATTTTGACTTGTGAAATTGTACTTCACTTAAGTAGTTTAAGGTTTTCTTGTGGCATGGAGTAATGAGGTGTTTAATCTGCCTTTTGCAAATCTGCAGATGGCTCATAGAAAGGGAAGTGCTCGTAAGTCAACTGAAGGAAAGG
>NW_011634028.1:0-322 GCF_000512975.1 Sesamum indicum
TTCGGTTCAGCTGTCTATAATCGACACATAATCTCATACTCCCATCCTTCTTCTTTACGAATAATACTGGTACTCCCCACGGTAAAATACTAGGTCGGATGAACCCTTTATCCAATAGCTCTTCCAACTGCTTCTTCAATTCTTTCAATTCTGACGGAGCCATTCTATACGGTGCAATTGAAATAGGTGCTGCTCCAGGAATAGTATCTATTTCAAAGTCTACTTCTCGAGTGGTCCAGGTAATTCATCAGGAAAAACATCAAGAAATTCCCTCACCACTGGAACGTCTAATACACCCGGACTAACTTTCATGGTATCGTGC
>NW_011634029.1:0-322 GCF_000512975.1 Sesamum indicum
GTCACAATTCTCCCCTCCTAATGAAAATTTCGTCCCCGAAATTTAAGTAACTTACCCGCTCAATGGAATAAGTAGGGATATTTCTCTTTCATATGCTCCTCAACCTCCCAAGTCGCCTCCCTCGGGTAATGATGACTCCATCTTACCTTTACCATCGGTATATCTTTTTTTCTTAATTTTCTTACATTTCTATCCAAAATCTCTGCAGGCTCCTCCACATATGTTAACTCCTTAGAAATCTCTATCTCCGTCTCATGAATAATGTGGCTAGGATCAGACCGATATCGTCGCAGCATCGAAACATGGAAAACATCATGTATTT
>NW_011634030.1:0-322 GCF_000512975.1 Sesamum indicum
ATAAAATCGTGCAAAACAGCTAAATTTTTAAAAATTCGAGGAAATTTGACCCAAATGTTGGTCTAGACCCAGGAATTTATATGGTAAATTTGCTAACCGTAATAAAACTACACAAATTTGTATAAAAGAAAAACAAGCTTGTTAATAAAACCGTGCAAAACAACTAAATTCTGAACGTTTCCAAAATTCGACGAAATTTGACCGAAACGTTGGTCTAGATCAAAAATTTGTGTGGTAAATTTGCTAAGCGTAATAATAACTACAAGTTTGTATAAAAAGGAAACAAACTTGCTTTAATAAAACCGTGCAAAAACAGCTAAAT
>NW_011634031.1:0-322 GCF_000512975.1 Sesamum indicum
CCAAAGGTACACACTCCTATGACTGTTGGTGATTTTAGACCAATTTCATGCTGTAATGTGTTATACAAAATCATTGCAAAATTACTTGTCCAGCGGTTGAGTGTGGTTCTGGACAAGATTATTAGTCCCTATCAGGGAGCATTTATCCTAGGGCGTAGCATTTGGGACAACATTTTGTTGGCACAGGAACTGCTCACGGGATACAACCAGGTGAGCCTTCCACCTCGTTGTACCCTAAAAGTTGATATCAAGAAGGCATATGATACTGTTGAGTGGGATTTCCTACTTGCGGTCTTGCAACTATTTGGATTCCCCCAAACGT
>NW_011634032.1:0-322 GCF_000512975.1 Sesamum indicum
GATTCAAGCATTCACCAAGTTTTCAACCGGAATGAGAGAACTAGATATACATGCTCATGGAAGAATGCATGAAAAGAAAAGTAAGAAAATATCATAAAAACGTAGAGAAGTAGAAGAGTTCAAAAGTTATCTCTTAAAGTGAATTACATCACATATATATAGTAACTAGATACCTAATTCTACTATGATTAAAGATAGATTCCTAATTGAACTAAAAGACTAATGAAAATAAAATTATAATCCTAGTTAAACTCCTCATTCATCAAAAGATAATCCAAGCAGCTCCAATTCTTGCCAAAAATCGAGTTTGAGTCTTGTCCGA
>NW_011634033.1:0-322 GCF_000512975.1 Sesamum indicum
CACTTACACAATCTTCTTTGATCTCATGAATCACGTCTATGGTCCCGCTTTCAGTTGCAGCCCAAATCTATTTGACACACAGAAGTAAAGGAATTTAGCAAGATGCAGCACAGTGCATCCCCAATTGAATTATAAAGAGCCAAACCTTCAGTGTGTTGTCCAGAGAAGCAGATAGCAAATAGTTATCCCAGCAAATGATGGCCGTTACAGCTCTTGTGTGCCGATTTAGTGTATGCAAACAATGCAGATTTTTCCGGTCCCACACCTGGAAAACGGTAAACAAATGAATAATATTAGGTATACATACAAAAAAAAAAAAAAA
>NW_011634034.1:0-322 GCF_000512975.1 Sesamum indicum
ATTTTTTGTGTGGGAGTTGAATTAGGGTTGAAAAATTATGAATAATTGGGAATTTTTGGTGCAGATGAAAAAGGAGCAGAAAGTTGAGTCTGCAAAAGCAGAACTTATGTTGGGTTTGAAGGACAAGGAGGCTTTCACTTACAAGCATAGATATGGTTAGTTTTTCCTTCTCTTTCTTTCACCTGAAAAACGTTGAGACTATGTTTACCCATTGATTTTAGTGAGGAAAAGGTAAATTCGAAGACAGTGTCTAAAACATAAAGTACAAGTTACAATGTTTGAAGCGAAAAAATATGTTCGGTTCAGTACTTCAGTCGCCAAA
>NW_011634035.1:0-322 GCF_000512975.1 Sesamum indicum
TTGAAGCACATTCCTTCAAGAGGATCTACATAGAATCGATGTTGAAAATATTTTCGTATTGACGAAGTCCCAACACAGAGACAACTAATGGTTGCTGCATATTCTGTCAAAAAATAATGCAATCAAAAGAAGATGGAAATATAATTGTTTTGAACAGTTTTAGGGAAGGGGATAATGTGGTGGATCTCCTGACAAATGAAGCATGTGACAGGAAGCAAATTACGTATTTCAGGGAATGAGATATCTATACCACTTAAAATATCTATCTACTTAGACATGTTATTGCCCCAACTTTTTCTTTAAATGATTTACAAGGGAGTAG
>NW_011634036.1:0-322 GCF_000512975.1 Sesamum indicum
GGAAAAATAATGAAAGCAGCGAAAGCGAAAATTAAATTGAATTTAAAATCCAATTAACAGAGCGTTCTTCTGGATTTTTCGGGCGTTTGATACTTAAAAACACAAATAATAAATAAAAAATGCATAAACGATTTTTGTGGCTTAAGTTAGAAAGAAGAAACTATTAAAAATGTAAACCACGAAATTATACCATTTGTATTTTGTCCGAATCTGCTTTGCTTGTTGTTCCTTCTCCGGATCTGCGTTCACGTAAAGATCAACTTAGACCTCCTCTTCCTTCATCCACATCACACGTCGGAAGCATGATTTTCAATACCACTGT
>NW_011634037.1:0-322 GCF_000512975.1 Sesamum indicum
AAAAATTATAATTTACTAAGTTGTTGATTAAATTTATTTTTATATAAAGATTAAATGTATAAATAAAAGTAACATAATTTATTACTATCCAAAATAAAATGTATAATATTGATTAACAATTATAATATATGGTCAATTTTAATTATAAAACTAATTGAATATTAAATATAAAATTAAATATAGAAAAAATTCAAAAATAAAAAAAAATATAAAAAAAAATAAAAAAATATTCACCAGCTCGCGAGCTGGTGAACAACCACATATGAGCTCGAGCTCGAGCTCGATAGGAGCTCGAGCTCGAGCTGGCTCCCCCCCCGCCCCC
>NW_011634038.1:0-322 GCF_000512975.1 Sesamum indicum
CTCTTGCAAAACAGCACAGAATGCCATTTCCTGATAGTGAGAACAAAGCTCAGTCCATATTTGAACTCATTCATATAGATGTATGGGGTCCTTACAGAAATCACTCTATAAATAGCTATGAGGATATGCTCACAATTGTTGATGATTTCAGTAGAAAGCACCTGGACATATTTGATGTTACACAAATCTCAGACCCTATCCAAACTTGAACAATTTTATAATATGATCTTAACTCAATTTGAGACAAAGATAAAACAAATTAGAACTGATAATGGCACTGAATTTATCAATAAGGAATGCCAAGATTTCCTTCACAAAAGGG
>NW_011634039.1:0-322 GCF_000512975.1 Sesamum indicum
CAAGCTAGCATCATTGTAGCCTTCCAATATCATCTTTAGTGCTTTTCAGTTACTTAAGTATTGTCTTGACTGCTCCTCCATAGCGCATGAGCATACGCGACATCTGGCCTAGTGTCATGGACAACATACTGAATGCTTCCCACTGTTGAAACATAAGGGATGTCCGACATCCTTTTAAGTTCCTCATCAGTTTTGGGAGACTGCTTCTTGGACATCTTAATCCCATACCTCATGGGAAGGAATCCTTGTTTTGAGTTCTGCATCTTGAATCTCTTCATGATTTCTCAATATATGAGGATTGGGTTAGTCCTAACATCCTTCT
>NW_011634040.1:0-322 GCF_000512975.1 Sesamum indicum
AATCTCAAGATTCCTCTCCATGGTGATACTTTTAGAAAGACTTTTTCCCCCACTTCGTATTCCATCTCTCTCCGATGCTTATCAACATAACTTTTCTGCCGATCTTGTGCTGCTTTCAAACACTTTTTAACTATTTTTATCTTGTCCACTGTTTCTTGGACTAACTCCGGCCCTTCAAGCTGTCTCAATCCTTCAATATCCCAACAGATCGGGCTTCGGCATTTCCTTCCATACAAAGCTTCATATGGAGTCATACCAATACTGGAATGAAAACTATTATTATAAGCAAATTCCATCAGTGGTAGATGATCATCCCAGTTTC
>NW_011634041.1:0-322 GCF_000512975.1 Sesamum indicum
ACCACCACGCCCATCGAAAGAGAGGGTGCCAAGAGAAAGTAATTTGGGGAAAAGGAACCGGAAAAAATATCGGGGGCTAGCGGAAAAGACCGGAGCAAACGTCTGCCCTCCGAGGTGGGTTCGAGTAGTCGAGACAAGAGCCAGGCTAGGAGGCCCGCTATCTTACGTGCAGAGGTCGATAGCATATCAAGATAGATCGTCAAGTTGGGAAAACAAATTGATGAGTTAAAGAAGAGTGGGGAGATAGTATCCCAACACAGGAACTCACCATTCTGTAACCAGACTCTGACAGAGATCGTTACCCCAAATTTTAGGATGCCGG
>NW_011634042.1:0-322 GCF_000512975.1 Sesamum indicum
TACAACAAATTATTATAATATCAAAAATGTCCTTCAACTTTTCAAAAATGTCCTTCAACTACTTAATCAAGTTCTTTTAGGGTGAATTTGGA
Source organism: Sesamum indicum (assembly GCF_000512975.1). Lineage (NCBI taxonomy): Eukaryota > Viridiplantae > Streptophyta > Magnoliopsida > Lamiales > Pedaliaceae > Sesamum > Sesamum indicum. The sequence continues at coordinate 93 of NW_011634042.1, forward strand.
CTTGAAAGAAGGACTCGGAGAAAGGATTTCAAACGATTCCATTTGAAATGAATTTGAAATTCATCCATATTCGTCAAAGCATAACTCAAAATTAAAATGGAACGATTTGAACCATTACATTTAAAATTCCCCAAACATATTTAATGGACTTGTTAGAATATTAATTCCATACAATTACACGTACTAAAAAATTAATTTCACTCCCATTTTGTTTAAGTTTATTGTTAATT
>NW_011634043.1:0-322 GCF_000512975.1 Sesamum indicum
TAGAGCAAAATATCATATCAACAAAATTGATGGGAATTCCCAAATTAAAAGAGTATCCATGGGACAAGCATGTGCTAATTTTTATTTAATTGTATTCCTCAATTGAAAATTTAATTATACAGAGAGAATTTAAACTGTCACCCCTAATAGTAGTAGGACCAAAATTATGTTTTTTTTTCTTATTAAAAATATCATGATAAATATTAAGGTAAAAAATTTGGTTTACATAATAATAATCAAATGATTAGGAATAGTTAAAAGATTAGAAATCCTTAGCAATTACTTTTGATAGGCATGGAGTACTTGTTAACTCTTTCATACA
>NW_011634044.1:0-322 GCF_000512975.1 Sesamum indicum
TGAAGGAATGTCTAAATCAAGTTATCCAGGGGTCCCCGAAGACGAGCAAGAAATTACTAACTTAGCTGGTATGGGAGAATGGCTTTTATAGAAGAGATGACTTGACCAAGGCAAGTAAGCCCGAAGTAGCGTAAGATGAAAGGCACAAAGCTTGACCTTAGAGAGAGGGAAAGGATTTGCTTCTATCTTTCTCATGCTGCTCGACCGTCGGAAGAGGGTGTTTGGAGCTTTCCTGCTTGTGAGTGAGGTTAGAGCGCTAACTAGACCCATTGGATTCTACTTTTCTTTTACTTAAAGGACTCTCTCCCCCGATCCGGATTCT
>NW_011634045.1:0-322 GCF_000512975.1 Sesamum indicum
TGTTTTCCTTTAATACAAACTAGTAGTTATTATTATGCTTAGCAAATTTACCACACAAATTCTGTTGTCTAAACCAAAGTTTGGGTCATGTTTAATCGAATTCTGACTACGTTCAAAATTTAGCTGTTTAGCATGGTTTTATTAAAGCAAGTTTATTTTCCTTTAATACAAACTTGTAGTTAATAATATGCTTAGCAAATTTATCACACAAATTCTTGTCTCTAGACTAACTTTTGGGTTAAATTTCGTCTAATTCTGAGAACGTTCAAAATTTAGCAGTTTTGCACGGTTTTATTAAAGCAAGTTTGTTTCCCTTTTATAC
>NW_011634046.1:0-322 GCF_000512975.1 Sesamum indicum
CTTTTGTCACTCGTTCATCATGGAATTTATACCTGAAACCATTGTTTTCGAAATCACCATATTGCATTCCATAACTCCAAAGTTTGCAATTTACATGCCAAGCCTTAATTCTATTAAATTTATTTCATAAAAAAATTAATAGTGTACCAAAATCACACATAGTGTATCAAATGAAGCTAGTTAAGTTTAAGCTTCTAAACAATACAAAGCTAAAGAACATTTATAAATATAGATATGCAATTTTTTATGGATTAAATTCCATAACTAATTCAATACCACTGGTTGGATAGAGTTGGGCTTATGAATGCATAATAGTGTCTGC
>NW_011634047.1:0-322 GCF_000512975.1 Sesamum indicum
TAACTATTATTTTTCTGTATATAAATTTTTATGTGATTTAATTTATTCTTTATTTATTTCATAAGATAATTATAAATTTAAGTAATTCTGTACAAGAACACTTCAATATCATAAAAAATAAAACAAACACATGCGTACCTAATGTGGGATTGGTTTGGGCTTGGTTCGGGCATCAACCGGGCCGGTCCATAGATTGAACTTGGGTTTAAAACTAGACACAATTGGGGCACACTTAGAGCTCCAAGACTGCCTTAAGACCGGCCATGAATAGTCGCAGGCCGGTCCTAGGGTGGACTTTCTCAGGCTGGTTCATGTCAGTCTT
>NW_011634048.1:0-321 GCF_000512975.1 Sesamum indicum
TGCGCGCTCAAAAGGCAACATGCCAGGGTCATAGAGACCAGGTTGAAGTCTATCTTGTACTGAAAGATTCCGCCCAAGATGGCTGATATGCTCCTCGGAAGGTGGTAATTGTTGGGAATAAAAATCAAGAGGGCTGAATCCAGCAGAGATAGCTCTATGAGAGGCAGCAGGATTTCTGTGGAACTGACTAGCTTCATCAAGGGGCCACCCACGACCCATTTGCATTTCTTCTTCCATTTCCAATCGCTGCCTCAGCCCCAAAGGTAACTGACTCCCATGCAGCTGATCTTGCTGAATAATCTGTTGATCCAGGGGGTAAAT
>NW_011634049.1:0-321 GCF_000512975.1 Sesamum indicum
AAGGTTTTATTAAAACAAAACTTGTTTCCCATTTAATATGAACTTGTAGTTATTATTTCGATTAGCAAATTTACCTCATAAATTCTTGGTTGTAGACCAATGTTTGTGTCATGTTTCCTTCAAAATTTAGCGGTTTTGCACGATTTTATTAAAGCAAAGTTTGTTTCCCTTTTATACAAGCTTGTGGTTTTTATTATGCTTAGCTAATTTACCACACAAATTCTTTTGTCTAGACCAACGTTTGGGTCAAGTTTCGTCGAATTCTGAGAACGTTCAAAATTCAACTGTTTTGCACGATTTTATTAAAGCAAAGTTTTTTTT
>NW_011634050.1:0-321 GCF_000512975.1 Sesamum indicum
GCTGTAAATTTGCTTAGCGTAATAATAACTACAAGTTAGTATAAAAGGGAAACAAACTTGTTTTTATAAAATCGTGCAAAACAGTTAAATTTTGAGCATTCTCAGAATTCGAGGAAACTTGACCCAAACGTAGGTCTACACCCAAGAGTTTGTGTGTTAAATTTTCTAAGTGTAATAATAACTACAAGTTAGTATAAAAGGGAAACAAATTTGTTTTAATAAAACCGATCAAAACAACTAACTTTTGAACTTTCTCAGAATTCAATGAAACTTGACCCAATCGCAGGTCTAGACCCATCCATTTGTGTTGTAAATTGGCTA
>NW_011634051.1:0-321 GCF_000512975.1 Sesamum indicum
ACCTTCATCAGTCAAGGTCCTTTGTTTGCAGATGCTTGTGTGATTGCACTCACTATAATAAAACTCAGCTACAAATGGCTTGATATAGATCTGAAATTCAAGCATTCAACACTGGCAATAGTTTGAATTTTTTTTTGTAGGGAATACGACAGGCTTTGCGACCAATGTCATTGGCACACTTTATGTCAGTTATGTATAAGTAGTCACTCGTTTAATGAGATAGTTTGGTTGTCTAATTGACAAACGCCATGGACAATCAAGGTCAATATCAAGATGAGGTAAAATCTCGAGAAGGGAAACGTAGTGAAATGATTGGCATGA
>NW_011634052.1:0-321 GCF_000512975.1 Sesamum indicum
TAGGTTTAGACCCATGCATTAGTGCGGCAAATTTGCTAAGCGTAATAATAACTACAAGTTAGTATTAAAGGGAAATAAACTTTCTTTAACAAAATAGTGCAAAACACCTAAATTTTGAATATTTTCAAAATACCACGAAACTTGACCCAAGCGTAGGTGAAAACCCATGCATTTGTGTGGTAAATTTTCTAAGCGTAATAATAACTACAAGTTAGTATGAAATGGAAATAAACTTTCTTTAATAAAACCATGCAAAACAACAAAATTTTGAACGTTCTCAAAATTTCACAAAACTTGACACAAACATAGGTCTAGACCCAT
>NW_011634053.1:0-321 GCF_000512975.1 Sesamum indicum
GTCATATGATCCAAGGGTTGGACCAGTGGGTTGACTTATTGGACCCTGGTCAGGCGGGCCGGGTCAGGTCGAATTCATGTACGCGGATACTTGCATTAAGAGTAAAATTCTTTAATAAATAAGGGTATTTTGATCATTTGATAATTACCCTCATCACCATCCTTCCTAACACCCACAAGTAACTGCCCCTTAAGCAACATCAAAGCCATTATTGGCCTACAACCAGACATGAATGCATCTTTCGTTGAAAACGAAATGAAATACAATTTCTCAAACACAATACGATTTGAACCCTCAGCCTTCATTAGTATCAATTTTAAC
>NW_011634054.1:0-321 GCF_000512975.1 Sesamum indicum
TTGTAATAACATAGGACCACCTTACTGACCAAAAACTCACTACGGGCTTAGTGGGTCACATAAGTTGGGTTTCATGATCATCCATCCATACATTTCAAAGTATACATTTCATGTAATACAACAATTCATGATATCCAATATCACAAAATAAATTATACGAAGAAAATATAGGTTCGTAATTTGCAATTGACGGTAGAAAATACGTGCATCCAATGCACATAATAAATCTAATTAATTATACAACTTAAATTTTTTTAGAAAAATCAAATTTTATAAAAAATTAAAAAAATGCATAATTAATAATAAAAAAATTCAAAAAAC
>NW_011634055.1:0-321 GCF_000512975.1 Sesamum indicum
CAATGTGCAGCAACAAGGAAACAACAGCAGGGCAGCGAACAACAGCAGCAAATGGACAGCTGCAGTGTGGATGAACAGCACAGCAACAACAGCAAAAGACAGCAGCAGTAGCAGCGCAGGGAAGCAACAGCGGCAAAGCACAGCAGCGAAGCACAGCAGCAGTAGCAGCAAAACAGCAGCAATAGCAGCAAAGAAACAGCAGCAGTAGCAGCAGTAATCTGCAGCCAATGAAGCCTTGCAGCAGAGCAGCAAACAGAGTGCTGCTTCAGAATGGAACTTGCAGCAGCAGGAGGTGGTTGTCTGGAGCAAAAAGCAGCAGCG
>NW_011634056.1:0-321 GCF_000512975.1 Sesamum indicum
AGTCATTTAATATATTATTAATATATGAAAATGATCAATTTGGTATCTACTCAAAAAAATTAAATGAATCACAATTGACCGATCATGCTTATTACTCTTCTTATTTTGATTTTTGGTTTTACAATATTTATGTAGTCAACATAAATTTATCCAATGCCTTTTGAAAAGTCATATAAATTAATTTTTTTTAAAAAAATAATTGCGTTATATAAGCTTAGCCTCTAAAAAGGACACATTAAATTGCCCAAACTGATTTTGATAAAAAAGATAGTGTTTTATTTAGTAATTAAAGTATATTAATACCTATAGATGCATGTTATA
>NW_011634057.1:0-321 GCF_000512975.1 Sesamum indicum
TTCTGAATCTCTATGAGTACATGTATCAAGAATGATTATGCTACTCAAGATTGGTTATGATCAACTACACCCAAAACCCTTGTATTGTATTTGCTATCTAATATATGCAACTTGCTAATAGATCTGAAACTTTGAAACAATTAAACATGTTGTTCAATTTGAGAATTTGATGTCATCCGGGTTTAGGCCTTGAACTGATATCCCTTTGTCTATACCTGTATCATTCAGAATGGCACCATGATGCCAATCAGGAACATCATGAGCTTTGTGCTTCCTGTTTCCACTATGTCATCTATAATTTGTTTTGACTTGTATTGAAGT
>NW_011634058.1:0-321 GCF_000512975.1 Sesamum indicum
CTACCACATGAAGGTAAAATTCCCGACGGATAACGGAGTCGGAGAGGTAGTATGCGATCAGAAAGAAGCTCGAAAATGCTACAATCTATCACTGAAAGGAGAACCCGGAGCGAAGAAGAGAAAGGTCAAGGAAGACGCTGAACCTCGACCCTACGAGGCCGAACATTTGAAGCCCAGCGAAGAATACAAGGTTGTGCAGCTCACACCGGGTAAGCCAGACAAAACTACCAAGATAGGCGCGAGCATGAAAGAGAGGGAGATGGCAATGATCAATTTCCTAAGGGAGAACATGGACGTGTTCGCATGGGGACCGTCTGATTT
>NW_011634059.1:0-321 GCF_000512975.1 Sesamum indicum
CTTTGCCAAGAGCCATCATCTCTTGAACAGCATTCTATAGTCCATCTAGATAAAGAGGTGCCTCACAAGGGATCTTATCGATGTCAGAGAGCTGGTTAGGGGTAACCTCAGTGCATTTACGAATTTCATTAGCAGCTTTAGCCTTACTGGCCTAACCCCACCTCTTTCTCCAATCGAAGTCAGACTTGCGTACTCTGAGACCGTTCTGGGGACCTGCTTGCCCTTCTTCCCTATCGACAAAGAACTCCGGAATGAATGCCTTTGATGTGACTAGCAGGGCGGGTGGAATGGAAGTCGAGTGAGGAATAGTCGAACTTTTAC
>NW_011634060.1:0-321 GCF_000512975.1 Sesamum indicum
CCTCCGACGATCCATTATTTTTCTTGTTCTCTTTACTTGAGCCATTTAATGGCACCACCTGTAAAATCAGCAGTGAAAACTACATAGAACCACAATATGACTGTCAAATATTTGCAGTGGGAGATTCGTCCATCCAACAACTTGTGGATCGGCAATTTGTCACCTAAAGTGACAGATTCTGAGTTAAAATCTTTGTCTGCAACTCATGGAGAAATGATGGGCATTAACTCATTCCCATTGCGTCACTACATCTTTGTGCACTTTAAAGAAATGTAGGGCGCGAAGTTGGCGAGGCAGGGTCTGTAAGGCCACGTTGTTCAC
>NW_011634061.1:0-321 GCF_000512975.1 Sesamum indicum
AGATGCCTTCTATTTTTTGCTAAATTACCAGAAAAATTTTGGGTTGAATCTCTATTAATAGCAGCATATCTAATAAACAGGATGCCTACTCAAATGCTGAAGTGGAAGACACCCTATGAATTACTGCATAAAAGAATACTTGATTACAACCACCTTAGCATTTTTGGATGTCTTTGTTTTGCTACTAATATCAACCCTCTTAAAAGAAAATTTGAGCCAAGAGCTGTTAAATGTGTTTTTTTAGGATATACTCAAGGAAGAAAGGGAAACAAAGTTATGAATCTTGATACTAATGAAATATTTGTTACAAGAGATATCATC
>NW_011634062.1:0-321 GCF_000512975.1 Sesamum indicum
TACAATTTAGTATGTAAGTGAAATATACTTCTTTAAATAAAACCATGCAAAACAACTAAATTTTGAACGTTTTCAGAATTCCATGAAATTTGACCCAAACGTAGACCCATGCATTAGTGTGGTAAATTTGCTAAGCGTACTAATAACTACAAGTTAGTATGGAAGGGATGCATCCTTCCTGTAATAAAACCATGAAAAAGAGCTAAATTTTGAACGTTTTCAGAATTCCACGAAACTTCACCCAAACGTAGGTCTAGACCGAAGGATAGTATGAAAAGGAAACGTACTTACTGTAATAAAACTGCAAAACGTCAAAATTTT
>NW_011634063.1:0-321 GCF_000512975.1 Sesamum indicum
TTGCTTTTGATCTTAATAGTTGTAGGTGGGGGATATGATGGTTTTTTTGGCAATATTGATTGGAATAGTCATTCATTAATTATTCTAACAAAGAAAATAAAACCCACCATTCACAACTCATTATTGACTCTTATGGACTACCAATAAATTTTTAAAAAAATGGGATTTATATAAAAACACCTATTTAATTTGATATAGAATTTTAGATTACAATTAAAAAAAATTAACAGAAATTATAGAAGATCGATAATGTCGCTTTTTAAGAAAAGTGATGTTTTCGTAACAAGAAAATTGGTCAATAGCGATAAAAAAAAAAAGATA
>NW_011634064.1:0-321 GCF_000512975.1 Sesamum indicum
GGTATAGGGAAAAGCCTATTGAGTGCACTCACTACCCTTTAATCTATCTCTAATAGTTCTTCCTTGCTTAGTGTTAAAGCTACTCTAAAGCGGTAGAATAAGAACTAAGGAACTGTTTAATAAGGAGGGGGTGTCTGAGATTCTTTCTTTAGTACCTCAATAAGAGGAAGAGGGTGACGATGACATAGGGTAAGAGAATGAACGGAAGTAAGGTAAAAAGCCGAAGGAGAAGGAGCCGCGGATCCCTAGTCTTAGAGTTAATGAAGAGTGAGATAGACGTGTAACATAAAGAAGAAAAGTACTCACTATGTTACTACTAAA
>NW_011634065.1:0-321 GCF_000512975.1 Sesamum indicum
TCCGAGAGCAAGTCTCTCTTTTTTGTTTGGGGGAGCAGAGCAGTCAAAGAATGAACCAAAGAAGATGATTGATGAGTTAATGCAGGCCGTGGTCCCTTTTTTAGAGAATTTTCAGTCTCTTCCATCCACTAGTGATATTCCTCTTTCGATTTCTGCTAATTCTCTTCTTGTTTCAGATACAATCCCTCAGGATTACCTGTGGGATGCTCTCGAGAAGGAAAAAGAGAACTGGGAGCTCCTCCGAAACTCGCGGGAATACAAAATAGTAGAACGTCAGAGAGAACAATGCGAAGCAATGATCAAGTCCATTGCTGCAGTATT
>NW_011634066.1:0-321 GCF_000512975.1 Sesamum indicum
TGAACTTTTTATTGTAGTATTCGTTATATTTATCCATTTTAATCTATCAACATTGTCTTTTATTGACAGATAAAGATGGATGAACATAACAAGTTTTACTGGCAAAATTCAATTATGTGCTAAACAAGATTAAAGGCATGCGTGATCTGTTTGCACACTGTTACCAAATACATTTTTAAATAATTATTAATTATTAGAAATATTGTCCTCAATTTGTTTTCTATTTCTAATTATTATCTAATTATATTTAAATTTAAAATATTACCTTAATATTGTTATTCTTTACATTATTTTATAAATAATACTATTATTGGGTTTATT
>NW_011634067.1:0-321 GCF_000512975.1 Sesamum indicum
ACTAGAGACTAGGCGAATATCCATATGAACTTTTAGACTCTCGAATCCATACGGGTACGGTCCTTCTGTCTCCTATCTGTCGGCCTTAGTCTAGGGCATGGAATTGGGTGTCGGTTCTCATCCTCGACTAAGCGTCTATGCTTAATACTTGAGATCGCGTTACGCCAAATTGCTCAACATAGGAACCTCTTTTTCCTATTCGATCAATTAATAGCCACAATTTTATAGAGCGTAAATGCATCTCCAAGTGCATCGGAGATACCTCTGTCACGTTTTGACAGGGGACAAATCATCTTTTTGGAACTCACCGTTCTCGCTACA
>NW_011634068.1:0-321 GCF_000512975.1 Sesamum indicum
TGAAAGGTTTTATGCTGGAGTATTATAATTGGACTTCTCATTGCGACGAGAGGGTGTAGGAGTATTTTGAGGCCGTCATCGCGGCCCCATTGCAAGAGGAGCAAACTTCAATTTCTAATATTAAGTTGAGTACCAGTACGCCTTGGAGTGATGCGGTGCGGATGGATTCGGCACAGAGGATGGTTCTTGATGCCGCGAGGCCGGCTGTCTGGTCTTTTAAGTACAATCGGGATGGTGTGCCTGATAATGATACGAGGTCGTGTCCTACTAATGTAGGGCCTAGTTTATATTATGGTAGGTGATACGAATATGTGTCTGGGC
>NW_011634069.1:0-321 GCF_000512975.1 Sesamum indicum
CTACCTAACGTGGAAAAGGCATTTTCGATGATCTTCAGTGTTGAGCAACAGAGAGCAATCCATACATCCATTGACATGAATTCTAGTAATGTGGCTTACCAGCTTAATTTGAAAGGGAACAAGAGGGAGGATGACAGATATGTACAGAAAAAGAAGTTTATTGCAAACAAACGGAGTTTGATGTGCTCTCACTGCCATAAGCCGGGGCATGGGCAAGAAACATGTTTTCAACTACATGGAGTACCTGATTGGCACAAGTCTCTCAATGATCGTAAGAAGAAGGGGCGTTCATTTGCAGCAAATATTGATGATAAAGGTGAC
>NW_011634070.1:0-321 GCF_000512975.1 Sesamum indicum
AATTACCCCTCTATGAAAAAAGAATCAAATTACCTCCCTATAGTTTTTAAAAATAAATCAATTACATCTGTGTCTAAAGTGGTAAATTATTTTATTTTAAAAAATATATGGAGGTACTTTGCAATTTCTTTTTATAAGGAATAATTTATTCATTTGCTAACGTTTATATCCATACTTTATGATTGCATTATGATAATGTTATTAATCTTTTTACTATTATTATTACTCTTCTTATTATATATTGCAAGAGCCGATCAATTCTATGTGATTTACTGCTTAAAATCTTTCATTATTTTATTGATTCTATGCAACTTGTTGTTG
>NW_011634071.1:0-321 GCF_000512975.1 Sesamum indicum
AAAACCTGTATAAGGTAGCTTGAATTTTTTCTTGAGTGTATCTTGTTTGTGTAGTAATTGGTGGACGCTTCCTTTATTGCAAAGTCATTGCATCCTTGTTTCTTGTGTTAAGATGGGAAAATCTGTGGGCAGTTTATTGTTTCTGGTCTTAAATTGATCTGTCCTTGATGCCCATCTGCAGATCAATTTAGCCACATGAACAATTTACAGGCTGTGAATTCGCGGAATAGAGTCATGGTGGTTGTAAAGCGATTCTACTGCACAAATAGGTATGTGATGATTGTTATTACTGTTCTTCCTCATCTTGATATTTTTCTTTGA
>NW_011634072.1:0-321 GCF_000512975.1 Sesamum indicum
CGTGATGTCATCTTCAGTGATGTCAGTAAAGGATATGCTAGCATCACCAGTGACATCACCATCCTTGTCAACTGCCACCGTACCTTCCACCTTACCCTCCACATCACCCACAGAAGCCACGTCAGCTGGTTTTGGAATACCAACCGTCGCCGGACTAGTGAGTCACCGGTCACCCTTCATCGGAGCTGCCATATCAGTCGACGGCGGTAGCAAAGCAAGTTCATTTCCGGTGGAAAGTCGCGAAATCTCAGGCACTGGCGACTGTAGATCTGAATCAGTCGAGTTCCCAGCAGTTTCCGACCCCCCACTGCTTGTTCCCGA
>NW_011634073.1:0-320 GCF_000512975.1 Sesamum indicum
AATGTTTTGCATGATTTTATTAAATAAAGTTTGTTTTTCTTTCATACTAACTTGTAGTTATTATTACGCTTAACAAATGTACCACACAAATGCATGGTTCTAGACCAACGTTTAGGTCATGTTTTGTGGAATTTTGAGAACATTCAAAATTTAGCAGTTTTGCACGGTTTTATTGAAGAAAGTTTGTTTTTCTTTCATACTTACTTGTAGTTACTATTACGCTTAACAAATTTTACCACACAAATGGATGGGTCTAAACCTATGTTTGGGTCAAGTTTCGTGGAACTTTGAAAAAACTTTCAAAATTTAGATGTTTTGCA
>NW_011634074.1:0-320 GCF_000512975.1 Sesamum indicum
ACGCGGTATTATTAGAGCAAGTTTGTTTCCATTTTATACAAACTTGTAATTATTATTATGCTTAGCAAATTGCCACACAAACTTATGGGTCTAGACCAACGTTTGGGTCAAGTTTCGTCGAATTCTGATAACGTTCAAAATTTAGATGTTTTCCACGGTTTTATTAGAAAAATTTTGTTTCCGTTTTATACAAACTTGTAGTTATTATTATGCTTAGCAAATTTACCACACAAATTCTTGGGTATGGAGCGACGTTTGGGTCAAGTTTCGTCGAATTCTAAGAATGTTCAAAATTTAGCTGTTTTGCACAATTTTATTAG
>NW_011634075.1:0-320 GCF_000512975.1 Sesamum indicum
AAGCCAAGGCGCAAATGAGTTTTTCTAATGGGTGATTTTGAGGTAGGCTCTTTTCAAGTTAATGGGTTATTCCTAAGTGCCATTATCACATTCATACATCAATCTTACAAGAATGTGGTCTCAAAATGTATTACACAAGCAAGTTCTAGAATAGACACACTATGTTTGATGCCCTCAATCAAAAAAAATGTAGGAGCACTATTTAAATGGAAATGCTCTGGCGCAAAAGCTCACATAATGGGCTTTAGTGTTGATCCTTGAACATTGTTCATTTGATGTAGTCAATGGAATATATTTCACAGATTTTTTTTAAAATATGC
>NW_011634076.1:0-320 GCF_000512975.1 Sesamum indicum
AAAACCTGTATAAGGTAGCTTGAATTTTTTCTTGAGTGTATCTTGTTTGTGTAGTAATTGGTGGACGCTTCTTTTATTGCAAAGTCATTGCATCCTTGTTTCTTGTGTTAAGATGGGAAAATCTGTGGGCAGTTTATTGTTTCTGGTCTTAAATTGATCTGTCCTTGATGCCCATCTGCAGATCAATTAGCCACATGAACAATTTACAGGCTGTGAATTCGCGGAATAGAGTCATGGTGGTTGTAAAGAGATTCTACTGCACAAATAGGTATGTGATGATTGTTATTACTGTTCTTCCTCATCTTGATATTTTTCTTTGA
>NW_011634077.1:0-320 GCF_000512975.1 Sesamum indicum
CACCCCACACGCACACACACACACACACCCCACACACACACATCCCGCCACATACACACCCACCCCCCACACATCTATGCAAGCACACAAAATAGACTACAAAGACAGACAATACTCGTAATGAGTATAAAATATTGCGAACATATGGTGACATCCTGCACGGAAAAAATATTACATAGATAGAAATTAAGACTTAGAAACTGAAGGAAAATGACACACACACACACACACACCCCACACGCATGCACAAACACACACCCCCACACACACACCCAGCACACACACACACACACACTCACCCCACATGCATACACACCCCC
>NW_011634078.1:0-320 GCF_000512975.1 Sesamum indicum
ACCAGACAAATTCTTGGGTCTAGACCAACGTTTGGGTCAAGTTTCGTCGAATTTTGAGAACATTCAAACTTGTTTTGCACGGTTTTATTAAAGCAAAGTTTGTTTCCCTTTTATACGAGCTTGTGTTTTTTATTACGCTAAGCAAATTTACCACACAAATTCTTGGGTTTAGACCAACGTTTGGGTCAAGTTTCGTCGAATTCTGACAATGTTCAAAATTTAGCTATTTTGCACGGTTTTATTAAAGCCAAGTTTGTTTTCCCTTTGATACAAACATGTAGTTATTACTATGCCTAGAAAATTTATCACACAGATCCTAG
>NW_011634079.1:0-320 GCF_000512975.1 Sesamum indicum
GTGTGGGGTTTAGGTGTGTGTTTGTGTGTGTGTGTGTGTGTGTGTTTTTCAGTTTGGTGGATGATGAGCTTTTTGATGAAAACCACTTTACCTTAGTGGAGAATTCATTAGTTTGGTGCATTTAGTGTTTTTCAGTTTGATGCAATGTATCATTTTAATTGGTTTGTTCTTCTAGTTGTAAGAATTCATATATTTACTGAGTATGTTATATGTGATTACGACATGTGATCCGTTCTGTTAGTTGAAATTTGGTAGTAATGCTTTGGAATTTTATTGAATTTAAACTTGTTTTACTAGTTGGTAGTTATTCGATGCTTTGG
>NW_011634080.1:0-320 GCF_000512975.1 Sesamum indicum
GACGCTGCCGAAAATTTGCACGTCACCGCAAAATCACATGACTAATTCATTTTTGTCGAAATAATTTATTTCTGAGTTATGAAAATATTTATTTAATTATTAAAAAAATAATAAATAAAAGGAAAAAAAAGGAAAAAATATGAAGACACATTAGAATAATTTTTTAATTTTTTACGAATCGTATTTGTATCGCAAAATATTTATTTTATTATATTCAGTTATATTATGCGTCACAAAAGTTTGAAAAAGCATCGGGAAAAAACTGCCGACGGCGGTAGACGCCGCCTGCCCGACCACTGCCGATGTGCGCGCGCGCAGGC
>NW_011634081.1:0-320 GCF_000512975.1 Sesamum indicum
AATGTTACGTCTCTACTTATTAGAACCTTAAATCCGGGTTGACTACGTACCCAAAGGCGATACCCCTTAACACCCATAGGATAACCAATAAAAACACATTTTATGGCCCTAGGTTCTAACTTATCAACAGTTTGATGCACAAAAGCAGAACATCCAAAAACACGTAATGCAGATAGGTCAGGAATTTTACCGGTCCAAATATGTTCAGGAGTCTTACCAAGTAATGGCACAGAAGGAGACATATTTATCAAGTGAGCAGCTGTAAGAATAGCTTCACCCCAAAACGTTTTTGGTAAACCAGAACTCACAAGCAAGCATCT
>NW_011634082.1:0-320 GCF_000512975.1 Sesamum indicum
GAAGATTTCTATTCCCAGATTTTTTTAAAAAAATGTCTTTGAAATGAAGAAAAACCAATGGGCAAAAGCAATGTACAGAATGTGATTGAAAAGGGTGAGTGTTTGTTTATGTCAGACTTATTCTGTCAACTCAAATTGTCTATGTGACATGATTTAATATAGTAAAAATGAAATGAAAGCCAACAACACGCAGAGGCAACTCCCTCATTTCTCAGTCTGCTGCTAGTGCTACCTTAATTTCTTCGAAGCACTGATTGGCTGCCTTTGCCCACCTGGCACTCAACCTAGCAATATGATTGGCCCATGTTTCCAGGACGCAA
>NW_011634083.1:0-320 GCF_000512975.1 Sesamum indicum
ATAAAATACAAAGCTAGATTAGTTGCTAAGGGCTTCACTCAAAAAGAAGGCATAGACTATAATGAAATTTTCTCACCTGTTGTCAAATACACTACTGTCAGGATTATACTTGCTCTTACTGCCTTTCATGATTGGGAATTAAAACAGATGGATGTGAAAACTGCATTCTTGCATGGTGACCTAGATGAAAATATCTACATGTATCAACCTGTTGGCTTTTCTGATACTTCTAAGCCTGACTACGTATGCTTACTGAAAAAATCTTTATATGGCTTGAAACAATCACCTCGTCAATGGAATAAAAAGTTTGATGAATTTAT
>NW_011634084.1:0-320 GCF_000512975.1 Sesamum indicum
TTCTGAATCTCTATGAGTACATGTATCAAGAATGATTATGCTACTCAAGATTGGTTATGATCAACTACACCAAAACCCTTGTATTGTATTTGCTATCTAAAATATGCAACTTGCTAATAGATCTGAAACTTTGAAACAATTAAACATGTTGTTCAATTTGAGAATTTGATGTCATCCGGGTTTAGGCCTTGAACTGATATCCCTTTGTCTATACCTGTATCATTCAGAATGGCACCATGATGCCAATCTGGAACATCATGAGCTTTGTGCTTCCTGTTTCCACTATGTCATCTATAATTTGTTTTGACTTGTATTGAAGT
>NW_011634085.1:0-320 GCF_000512975.1 Sesamum indicum
TACAAGTTTGATAAAAGAGAAACAAACTTCCTTTACTAAAACCGTGCAAATTAGTTAAATATATAATGTTCTCATAATTCGACGAAACATGACCCAAACGTTGCTTTAAAAAAAAGAATTTGTGTGGAAATTTGCTAAACGTAATAATAACTAAATGTTTGTATAAAACGGAAACATACTTTCTTTAATAAAACCGTGGAAAAAGCTAAATTTTGAACATTCTCAGAATTCGACAAAACTTGACCCAAATGTTGGTCTAGCCCCAAGAATTTGTGTGGTAAATTTGCTAAGCGTAATAATAACTACAAGTTTGTATAAAA
>NW_011634086.1:0-320 GCF_000512975.1 Sesamum indicum
GAGAGCCATGGCCACTTTCATGAACCAATCTAATGGTTTCAGGAAAACCACCAAGGTTTTCCTTCTCTACCACTGTTTTCACCCCTTTAAATAGAGGATTCTCCCTTTCGGCTAAAACATGAATCAAACTGTTTATCTCCTTCACCATTCACGAAAGTTCTTTGTGAAATTTTTAGTTGGGGTCTTTGTGGCCGTGTGATACTAAGATTTGAGTGATCGGAGTTGTGGTCAGGTTCTTGGTTTGTGGAGTTACCGTGAGTCGGTTCACTGGGGAAATAGTGCCTTATGACCGTATTCCTTTATCGAGATAGTGGATCTAG
>NW_011634087.1:0-320 GCF_000512975.1 Sesamum indicum
ACCGGGAGAGGGGACACAATACGGAAGACTGCTTCCAACTAAAAGATGAAATCGAAAGGCTAGTGAGGCAAGGGTACTTCAGGGACCGAGTCCCCCAGAATTGCAAGGCTGGCAGGGGGGAGACCAGGAGGAGCAGGTCGAGAAACCGAGATCAAAACCCTGGGCCCTCGAGGTCGGCACAAGCTCAACCCACTGGAGATAACGCTCCAACTAAAGGGGTGATCTACACGATCGCAGGAGGTTCTAGCTCGGGTAATTCGAACAGGGACAGAAAGAGGTGCGCACGGACTATGAATTCGAGCAGGGGGAGAGAGTTCGTG
>NW_011634088.1:0-320 GCF_000512975.1 Sesamum indicum
CAATGAGTAAGGATAACAGATTGATAATGAATTCATCATGAGAACTTTCAAGTGAAGATTAACATGAATCAAACCAAGAATTCCAATCAAAAAGTCCAGTTTTGTAGTTTCCCACCTGATACGTAGTGCGAACAGCCAAGCATGAATATCTTCAAGAAATTCAAGTTCCTTCATAATCCTGTCGGGATTGGCAATAAAGGAGGATGCAGATTAAAACCCTGAAACGCATATACAAATTTGAAAAAATAAAACTACGATTGCGGTAATAATTCATTCATCACACAAACAATAATAAGGCTTTCCAAGAAAATGCAAGAAAT
>NW_011634089.1:0-320 GCF_000512975.1 Sesamum indicum
ATACTGTTTGTTGCATAGTTATGGCATTAAGTGCAAGAATCTTGCCCAAAGGAGGGAGCTGCTGCTAACTGAGTTTCAAGAGAAGCACAAAACACTGAGTTCAGGTGATTTTTCTTGTTATTATAAAGCCTTGCAGCTTTTATATATCTTCAATAGAAGTTACTGTTTCCAAATGTGGTTTGCTAGGAATTTTTATTGTTCATTGACATGCTTTTCTTTTGAAACTTGCTGCCTTATGTTGTTTCAAACCCAGATAAATGAACTAAAGGACCTAAAGCCCAACCAACAATCTGGAAATGAGTTGAAAGTCAAACTTAGAA
>NW_011634090.1:0-320 GCF_000512975.1 Sesamum indicum
GGTTTAGGGTATTAGGGTATCAGTGTTTTGGGGTTTTGGGTTTAGGGTTTAGGGTTTAGGGTCTAGGGTATAGGGTTTAGGGTTTAGGGTTTAGGGATTAGGGATCAGGGTTTAGGGTTCAGGGTTGAGGGTTGAGGGTTTAGGGTTTAAGGTTTAGGGTTTAGGGTTTTAAGGTTTAGGGTTTAGGGTTTTTTTACTTTCTGTGGAGCATGCATTAGTTGGAAAGGTTATCCTTAGTAGATTGTAAGTGGATTTATAAAATCAAACAAGAAAACCCTATTAAATACAAGGCTATATTAGTTGCTGAAGGGTTTACGCAA
>NW_011634091.1:0-320 GCF_000512975.1 Sesamum indicum
GAAAAAAAATGAAGTGGTAAAAAATACGCAGAACTAAAAAGTATTTTTATGACCAACCAAGGGGTGTACCTTTGATGTTCCTTGGCGGTCGATGTAGTATGTGGATTAAAAATAAATAAAATAACCAATCCTAACATACAAGTCTATAGATTAAAGAAACAAACGAGATGCATTATTTAAATGAAATTACCTCTTTCGTTTATCGTTTCAACTGGTGATGCATGTTTAACCCCTTGTTCACCCTAGGCTCCAACGTAGGAGCCCTCTAGAGATGATCCACACTACACCATGGCAAGAATTCTTTGATCTCTTTGTTACAA
>NW_011634092.1:0-320 GCF_000512975.1 Sesamum indicum
GGACACTTTTTGTGGACCACGGAATGGTACAGAATCACTGCAACAATAGCAGCAGCTGATTGTGTGAGAATAATCGCTTTTCAGGCATCAAGTTGACACCAATTTCTCAGTAAACAATATACCGTATGTGCCATCATCTTCTCTTCTCCAATAACGTCGCAGGAGAAAGTCTCTTCGTTTCGTTGCCCTGCAAACAGGAAGGTGATTAAGTACACTATTTCTATCCATAAACGAATTATTTGCAGAAGTTACAAGTCTGACCATGGTAGCCAATGGTTATACAGTTGAACGTGTATTATATCAGTATGGCCATCGAGGTG
>NW_011634093.1:0-320 GCF_000512975.1 Sesamum indicum
AATGCGTATAATAGCTGCATTGGTTAATTCTATATTTCATATCCTGTGCTTAAACGGGTAAGTGAGTTTATGAATATTCAATTTAGTCTCACCTATCGTCTAAGATAAGAGGATCAAGTTATAGAGTTTGTGGTGCTCCATGCGCCCCTAAAAGTAAGCGTTGGAAACGCCACATGTTGGTGATGTTCTTACCAAAGGAAAGGGTATTTCCCCTACCGGGCGTATGATTACCGAGGTTGTGGGGCGCTGTCAAGCATCAGCGTCTTCGACCGCTCGAGCCAACTTCTCCGGCGAGGACACTCGAAAGAACGATGTCCCGT
>NW_011634094.1:0-320 GCF_000512975.1 Sesamum indicum
TCGAGGAGTTGTGGACGAGCAGGCTGGAAGACTTCAAGAAGTCTGAAGAATTTTAGCATCTCCTTACTGATCATAGGTACCAGACGTGCGCGGGCCAATTTGCTGATGCTGGTTATCCTCCCTTGACTGCTGTTATGACTCTCTGGACATTAATGCTGGCTTGGCAGTGTTCCTGAGCCTGATGAGGAAATGCCCTAAGAGTTGCTAGAGAGCCTGCTGCATGCTCCACCTAAAGGCGAGGTTCCCGCAGATACCAGAGGAAGGCATGGTGGAGGATGTTGTTCCTTCAAGGGTGGTTCCCGCAGTTGCTGATGATAATG
>NW_011634095.1:0-320 GCF_000512975.1 Sesamum indicum
GCATTCATGTCGGATCTCTAAAGGCACATATCACAAAATCAAATAAAGACGAGCAGCCCCCTCGAGGACACGTGGTGCCTCCAACCAGAAGTAACCTTAAAACCTAAAAGCTTGGATTCTGGAATAAGGTATCTCCTCAATTACTTATGTAAAATTTTGGAAAACATTCTTATCTCTAAAAGATACATTCACCTGCAACGGACTCTAATTCCAACCCCCCCCCCCCAAGAGTCGGGGGTCTCCAACATTCAAGAAATAACCCTCAACCTAGTCCGGTGGAGAACTCCTAACTGTTGGGAGATTACCTCTACAAAATCTAG
>NW_011634096.1:0-320 GCF_000512975.1 Sesamum indicum
CTCATCCCTCTGCTGACATTTTATTTCAAGAGTAGACTTTGAGGTGTCTGCCTGTTGAAGGCTAAGTCTACACGCTATACTCAGGCAGGTCGGGCCAGTATGCAGTTTTTTCCTCTTAGTCAGTTAGAGTACAACTCACATTTTGTTTGTACAAAGAGAATATAAGCGTACGGATTACTTGTGATAAATCACCTTGTGGTGTTTGATATGTATATATAATGTTGTAGGTTGATAATACCTGCTATGATGTGTTGGAATTACGTATGCAAATTGATTAGATGATTATGTGCATTTATATATATAAACACAGGGATTACTAT
>NW_011634097.1:0-320 GCF_000512975.1 Sesamum indicum
ACATTTATGGCTACCCAAAACCATTGGAATCATAAGGGCCCTATGCAAATTGCAACATTTAAACTCAAAAGAGCTTCCTAGATGATGACACTATGATCCAAAGTTTCAAAGATCAATAAAGTCCAGCCTAAATATTTGCTGACACTAACTCATAGATCTCATATTTAGCACAAAGTGGGAATTAGATCATTGTGATTTCATAAGACAAAGTAAGCTCATTCATCAAGCAGGATAAAAGAATTAAATCAGGAGCAACTCACAAAAAGGACAAATATTTTTAAAGCACAGCTCATGGAAAGGGTACTTACTGCAATTGAAGT
>NW_011634098.1:0-320 GCF_000512975.1 Sesamum indicum
GGACTAGACCCATGCATTTGTATGGTAAATTTGCTAAGCATAATACTAACTACAAGTTAGTGTAAAAGGGAAATGAACTTGCTTTAATAAAACCATGCAAAACAACTAAATATTGAACGTTCATAGAATTCTACGAAACATGACCAAAACGTTGGTGTAGACCCATGTATTTGTTGGTACATTTGTTAAGCGTTGTAAAAATAGAAACGAACTTGCTTTAATAACACCAAGCAAAACAGCTAAGTTTTTAACGTTCATAGAATTCCACGAAACTTGACCCAAACGTTGGTCTAGACCCATGTATTTGTGTGGTAAATTTG
>NW_011634099.1:0-320 GCF_000512975.1 Sesamum indicum
ACAACACCATTTTATTGGGGAGTATAAATGCAAGATGTTTGATGTATTATTCCTTCTCTTTTAAAGAAATTTTGACACCGTTCACCAAGCAACTCAGATCCATTATCATTTCTTATGACCTTAATTCTTTTATCGAATAGAGTGAGTATCATTTTGTGAAAGTCAATTGGCAAATTAATAGCTTGAGATTTGAAATGCATTAAAAAGGTTCACCTAGCTCTACTGTAATCATCAACTAAGGTCAGTAAGAATGTACATTCTGAAATTGGATACTCTGTATATGGTCCCCATATATCTATGTGAACTAGATCAAAATAATT
>NW_011634100.1:0-320 GCF_000512975.1 Sesamum indicum
TAAATTGATAAATTAATAATTAATTGATTTAGTTGACCAAATATTTTTTTGTTTGACCAAAAATAAAAAAATAAAATTTTGGTTTAATAAATTAGATTTTAGTAAGTTTACTTTGAATTACCATTATTTATTAACAAATGATAATTAAAATTAATATAAAATGATGGGCCTACGAGAGAGCAATTAGCCCAAATAATTGGAAAACCATTCGGGTCAATGGGCTGGCCCATTAACTTCGACCCACAGGCCAATATCCATCCACTTTCATATGGACTAAAGCCCACCATCAAAAAAAGAAAAATTGAATAAAAAAGAAATTA
>NW_011634101.1:0-319 GCF_000512975.1 Sesamum indicum
ATTTATGTCCAAACAGCAGCCAAATTATGTATCGTTTCTTGACACCGCTTGCAGGACTTTGAGGTTGATGAATTCTCGAACGAATACCTAGCTTTACACCCAATGCCATCAACAACAAAAAAGGCATCTTTGTGGGAGGAGCATTTTGAAGCTGTTGAAGAAGAGGATGAAAAGGGTATTGGTGGTTTTGATGCATCATCAGCAAATGAATAGTGAGAAGATGAGCATGAAAACACAAAGGCCAAATACAAGAAGAAAGTACAAGCTCCTAGATGAGACACATGTTTTCATTTGGACAGCAGGAACACAATTTCGTTCT
>NW_011634102.1:0-319 GCF_000512975.1 Sesamum indicum
ATGAAAGCAATTAAGTTGCAGTATCCATCCGTTGATGATACTGATTGCATCCATTAATTTTATTTTATATTGTTTTAGTTTTGTAATAACGCTATTGTATGCAGTACTAAACTAGTTTTCTGAATTATTTTACATGAATTCTTCATTATATGTTACAGGAAATAATCACACAACTTATTCCTCGTTAATATTCAAGAATATAGCAATTATTAATACGCTTTTATAGATATTATAAACGTTAACATGCGATCACAATTCATGTTAGTCTTCTTATATTAATATAATCGCATTATACATTTATTCATCAATCTGAAATGCA
>NW_011634103.1:0-319 GCF_000512975.1 Sesamum indicum
TTAATTTGATATCTTGAACTAATCTAGTGAAATCATCCAAGTTTTCATCAATGGTTTTTGATAAATCAAGTTTGCATCTAAAGAATTTTTCATGCAAAAATAATTTACTTGGCAGCGAAACATTAGTGTAAAGTTCCTCAAGTTTTTCCCATAAATCTCTTGCAGAGTTTTGTTTACCAACCTTTCTTAAAACATTGTCAGAGAGATTAAGAATTATAGAAGAATACGCATAATCATCGTTTTTCAAAATTTTTTCTTTAGAAATAGAATCAGAGTATCTACCATCAATGGCCTTAAAAACTTTTTGTTGAATTAAAAT
>NW_011634104.1:0-319 GCF_000512975.1 Sesamum indicum
ATGAGTAATCTTTTGATTCTAGTTTGATGAAGTAGTTCTTGATCTATTAATGTGAAATTTGGCAAGCAGTAAGTCTGTGCTACCACTAAGCTATTCAACAGCGAGTTTTCTAATCATTAGTCCAGTCAAGAGTCGCATTATGGTTAAACTTACATCAAAGGTTACCTGACAGTGCAAGTAAAATAAACTCAATCAGTTTATGCTAGTGTAAGTCAAGAGTGTAGTCCTTGACTACAGCATTAATGGTAAATTTTGTTAATTTAGTATTCACTTTACATGTAAGCTGTGGAATTCTTATCCTTGAACCCCCCCCCCCCCC
>NW_011634105.1:0-319 GCF_000512975.1 Sesamum indicum
ATTACTTTCCTAGCCCATATTATTTGTTTCATAAAAAAGTTTTACCTATTGAAGTATTTGGATATCTGATGAAATTATCCGCTTAAAATTATAGAAAATATAAAACATGTACATTGTCTCTCCAAGAAAGCATGATTCATGCTAGAGTATAATGTTATATTATCCAATGATGTTGTTGGAATTTTTGGACCATGCACCCACCCCACTTGGATGGCAGCCCACTTACTGCCTGGCCCATTACCTGACCCGACCATTCTTCTACTTAACCCTATTCTTCCACTGTTCAGTCGGCGCCTCTTCCTCTCCCTCCTTTCTATCT
>NW_011634106.1:0-319 GCF_000512975.1 Sesamum indicum
GTCATCAGACTGGATATAGAAAATTTCACAGTTCACAAAGTCTTGGTAGACAGTGGGAGCTCTGCAGATATCATCTTCAAAAGAGTGATTGATAAAATGGGGTTGGAAAATATTCGGTTAGAGCCGGACAGAACTCCGCTGGTCGGATTTGGTGGGAGCGAAGTGGCATCCTTAGGGATGGTCGAGTTGCCAGTGTCCATGGGAGACGAACCGAGGTGGAAGACCACAATGGTGAAATTTTTGGTGGTAGACACACCATTTGCATACAATGTGATATTGGGCAAGCCGGGATTGAATTCATTCAGGGCCGTCATCTCCA
>NW_011634107.1:0-319 GCF_000512975.1 Sesamum indicum
ATTTATATAATAATATTATTTGATTAGTCCATTTATTAAATGTTGTTTATATTGAGCGATGTACCATTTAATCGGAATATTTTACGAGTTTGACTATTTAAAATAGTGTCTAATTAAATACCAAATTGGATATAAAAATGATATCGTTGGTCGATGAGATTATTAAATTTATTAGATTTGAATATTGCTATAGCCAATTTATATAATTCCATCGGAATTGTTAACTAAATATGCAATTCTACGTATTGATATTTAATAAATGGTATGTTAATAAAGAGGAAAAACGAAGATTTGTACGTCGATAGAAGTGGAATATTAA
>NW_011634108.1:0-319 GCF_000512975.1 Sesamum indicum
CATTTGTGTGGTAAATTTGTTAAGCGTAATAATAACTACAAGTTAGTATGAAAGGAAAACAAATTTTATTTAATAAAATCATGCAAAACATTGAAATTTCGAACATTCTCACAATTCCATGAAATTTGACACAAACGTAAGTCCAAACCCATTCATTTGTGTGATAAATTTGCTAAGCGTAATAATAACTACATGTTAGTATGAAAGAGAAAAAAACTTTCTTTTATAAAACCGTGCAACACAAACTTGACTCAAACATAGGTCTAGACCCATGCATTTGTGTGGTAAATTTGCTAAGCGTAATAATAGCTACAAGTTA
>NW_011634109.1:0-319 GCF_000512975.1 Sesamum indicum
TGGATTTCTCTACACAAGAACCAGAGATTCTTGAAGGAATAAAGAAGTTTAATATCCTCCCATCTTTCCTTTCTCTCATTTGTAAAAACCCCTTCACCTACATTTCTCCTTTCATCCCTCTATTTACTTCTCAACCCCAAAAAGCAGGGGCAAAAGAAGAATTTTCTAAAAACCCCTCAAAAATAGAGAGGAAACACCACTAGAGGGGTTAGGGTTTATTACCACTGGCGGAGGGTTTATTACTCGGATTGATGGAAGCGAAGATGTGTTTCTTTTACCAATCAGCACATCCAGGAGAAGCGGCATTGGAGATGGATGC
>NW_011634110.1:0-319 GCF_000512975.1 Sesamum indicum
GTTGGTTGGGCTTCAGGTTCTTTAGGGCATTTATCTGGGTTTGAAACAACATAAGCGCAGCAAGTTTCAAAAGAAAAGCATGTCAATGAACAATAAAAATTCCTAGCAAACCACATTTGGAAATAGTAACTTCTATTGAAGATAGATAAAAGCTGCAAGGCTTTATCTAACAAGAAAAATCACCTGAACTTAGTGTTTTGTGCTTCTCTTGAAACTTAGTCAGCAACAGCTCCCTCCTTTGGCCAAGATTCTTGCACTCAATGCCATAACTATGCAACAAACAGTATAGGTAGACTCAGTGATGGTTAGTTAGGCTCCT
>NW_011634111.1:0-319 GCF_000512975.1 Sesamum indicum
TCCTATCAGACTCAACATAGAAATTCAAGCAGTACTAATAAGAGAAAAGGATTCTCTTTTGTTTTGTGGGAATCCGGGGGTAAGACTTCACTATATATGAATATGATGGAATCCCTTTTCATTCTAAATGAAATATAATGATAAAAAGTGGTTTTTCCTATGTCTTCGCATCGAAGAAAAAAAAGAAATATTTGTCGAAAGAATTTTTTCGTAAAATCTCGTCTAATAACTAACTAGTAACAAGTAAGAAATTAAGGTTCTATTCCAACACGGAACGAAAAAGACAATATACAGGATGGGTCGAAAGATTTGTGATACT
>NW_011634112.1:0-319 GCF_000512975.1 Sesamum indicum
AAGCCACTTGTGGAGGGTTTCAACCTACAAATTAATGGAGTCACAATTCATCAGAAAGTGGAATATGAGCAGCTTCCAAAATAATGCAACCTCTGCAAACACGTCGGCCACGACGACTTGGAGTGCTACACAATGGGCAATGCCCCTTGCCCTCCTCCACGAGCTAAGAAGTCAAAAGGAAAGGAGACAATGAGAACGGAGGAGCAGGTGGTGACTAGAAAAGTCAAGGCATTTGAGAGGGGTGAATGCTCTAAAAGCAGGTACTCTACGAACCTCTCTAATGAGAATGTTGATAGTGGTAAACATGGTGAGCATGATG
>NW_011634113.1:0-319 GCF_000512975.1 Sesamum indicum
AACTTTCTCTAATAAAATCGTGTAAAACAGCTAAATTTTGAACGTTCTCAGAATTCGACGAAACTTGACCCTAACATTGGTCTTGACCCAAGAATTTGTGTGGTAAATTTTCTAAGCGTAATAATAAACAACAAGTTTGTGTAAAAGGAAAATAAACTTGCCCAAATAAAACCGTGCAAAACAACTAAATTTTGAACGTTCTCCCAATATGACAAAACATGACCCAAACGTTGGTCTAGATCCAAGAATCTGTTGTTAAATTTGCTAAGCGAAATAATAACTACAAGTTTGTACAAAAGAAAAACAAACTTGCTCTAAT
>NW_011634114.1:0-319 GCF_000512975.1 Sesamum indicum
AACAACTTGATCATGTTGGGTTACATAATCGTATACTATTTCAACATGAATACTATTAGCTAAGTTGATTTAGTCTTATTGCTTTTAATGGTCCAGCCATTCCTTAGCTTTAAGACTATTTTTCGTAGCATTCTATTTCTCTTCATTTTAGCAAATCATTTGTAGAAATGCGTTTTGAGAGCAATTGTCCAACACTTGGGAATCTGAATAGTAATCATATTTTAGTTTGGGTGAAGGGGAGTTCACGATATTCCCTCTTGTAATTCCTTTCGCCAATTTTATGCAAACATCATAAGTAAATTTTGACTGCCGAATCATT
>NW_011634115.1:0-319 GCF_000512975.1 Sesamum indicum
AGCCTGAGGGTTTTGTAGCTCATGGTAACGAGCATAAAGTTTGTAAACTTGTTAAGTCTCTATATGGATTTTAACAAGCACCTAAATAGTGGCATGAAAAGTTTGAAAAAACTATTCTTGCGTTGCGTTTGGCTTCACTGTAAATGAGAATGATAAGTGTATATACTGCATGGTTAAAGGAGATAAAATGATAATTCTATGCCTGTATGTAGATGATATTATGTTAATAGGATCATGTCTAAATATTATTATCGAAACCAAGTTATTTTTGAAAAATAAGTTTGAAATGAAGGATATGGGTGAGGCTAATGTGATTCTT
>NW_011634116.1:0-319 GCF_000512975.1 Sesamum indicum
GACAAAATTAGGGTTTTTTTTTTTTTTTTGCGGTCGCTGATTGAGCATTTTTTTAAAAAAATCAACTGCTACATAAGTGTTTAACACAAGCAATGATGTGGAAAAAAAATAAAACACCTTTTTATTTGAATTTTTTACTAATTGGACATTTTATGTATATAAATATTTAATTCTGCGGTACTAGTTGTCGTAGCACGATATTTCTAAATGTGTATAAATAATTTTATACACTTTAAAATATATTATAAGTTTAATATATATATACATAAAATATAAATACTTAAAATTATATAAAAAAAGATTATAATATTGTAAATAT
>NW_011634117.1:0-319 GCF_000512975.1 Sesamum indicum
AGATAAGTTAAAAGCAAAATGGAGTGCATGCGAACTACACACACTACTACATCTAAAACTACACACTCTTCACATGGAATTCACGTTGACGCCATGGCCGAAGAGGATGAAGGCGATATGGTGGCGGGGATAGACGGCGGCCAGTTGGGGAATGTTGTTGACGAACATGGAGGGCAGGCGAACAACAACAATGCAGCAGCGACTGATGACAGATTGGACGGGGAAGATGCGCCGGCTATTAATCAGTTCCCCATGGAGTTTCAGTTTGCAGATTTTATTATTTTGGCCAATAGAGTAATCGACAAAGGGGATGACGAAT
>NW_011634118.1:0-319 GCF_000512975.1 Sesamum indicum
TCAAGCGCTAACGAAATTTTGTTGTATCCTTGATACGCGTCAAGAAACCTTAACATTTCACATCCGGAGGTTGAGTCAACCAGCAAGTCGATTCGCGGGAGGGGGAAGGGGTCCTTTGCACATGCCTTATTCAGATTTGTGAAGTCGATGCAGAGGCGCCATTTTCCGTTTGGCTTCGGGACCAGGACGACGTTAGCTAACCACTCTGGATATTGCACCAGGCGTATGTGCTTGGCTTTCAACAGCTTATCCACCTCCATTTGTATTGCTTGATTTCTCATCAGTCCGAATATCCTTTTCTTTTGCTTCACTGGTTTTG
>NW_011634119.1:0-319 GCF_000512975.1 Sesamum indicum
CCCTTCTGTTCCCCAGGTATTTCATCTTCTCACTTTTGTTTCTTCTTTGGTCAAGTCCATCCTTTTGCTTTTGTTAACATGTCTTGTTTACAGGTGATGTGAAAGATAAAAGTGAAGCTCTTGGCGAAGTGCTAAATGGAGATCGTTTGGTCAGTGCACCGTACAAGCTTGACTTCTTAGTTGATAAAGAGTCTGAAGTCATCTGCAAAAAGAAACTGTCAGTGAAAGAAGTTGCTGAGTTTAGAAGTGCTGTTGCAAAGGACTACTATTTTCAAATGTACTATGATGACTTGCCCATATGGGGTTTCCTGGGGAAGGT
>NW_011634120.1:0-319 GCF_000512975.1 Sesamum indicum
TATGCACCAGTAATACTGGAGACCTCCATATTAAAGTGACCAGAGAGACCAGGTACCACTCTGAACTACCTAACTCACACTTCACTCAAGCGAACACTAATGTGCCCCCGGCCCCTCAACCCTGTGCCGATATAAATGAATCCCTTAACCCACTACCCCGTTGTCTTACTATTGCTAAAGTTCTTCATCATAATGTTACTATTGAACGCTCATATGATATCTCTTCCTTTAATTTGTGAGATGAGGATGAAGTGAATATTGCTGGACATTGTGAGGGGGTAACTTTGGCGGCTCCCCTCCAATGTCTTGTCGCGTCCCC
>NW_011634121.1:0-319 GCF_000512975.1 Sesamum indicum
ACTCAAAAGCTCGAAATTGATTATACTGAAACATATTCACCTGTAGTGGATGCAACCATACTTAGATTTTTTATCAGTTTATCAGTAATTGAACAGCTGCAAAGGCAGCTTATGGATGTGGTAACTGCATATCTGTATGGGTTATTGGATACAGATATCTATATGAGAATTCCAGAAGGATTAAAAATACCTAAAGCATTACAGTCAAAGTCTCGTCATATGTACTCCATCAAATTGAAAAGGTCCTCGTACGGACTTAAACAATCAGGACGTATGTGGTGCAATCGTCTTAGTGAGTACTTAATAAAGAAAGGATTTT
>NW_011634122.1:0-319 GCF_000512975.1 Sesamum indicum
CCTTGCTTTGGCTGCTTGACGAGCCTTAATTAGAAGACCTAACCTAATATTGCAAGAGGACATCCCCGAACTCCAAAAGATTATACAGAGCTTGGGGGCGCATAACGATGGACTTTGTCTCAGGTTTGCCTCGCTCCTTGAAGGGGCACGATTCAGTTTGGGTCATTGTAGATAGATTGACCAAATCGGCGCATTTTCTTCCATTCAAAACCGGCACTACCTTAGAGAAGCTTGCCGAGATGTACCTCGAAGAGGTATGAATAAGACTTTTTATCCGTGCAATCAATAAATAAAAAGAAGAGGCTTGGAGTATCCAAGG
>NW_011634123.1:0-319 GCF_000512975.1 Sesamum indicum
CGCTTCCGTCATGTCTATGTCATCTGGAGTCATTCCTTTCGGCATCTTCCAGT
Organism: Sesamum indicum; assembly: GCF_000512975.1. Lineage (NCBI taxonomy): Eukaryota > Viridiplantae > Streptophyta > Magnoliopsida > Lamiales > Pedaliaceae > Sesamum > Sesamum indicum. Next base: position 54 of record NW_011634123.1, read on the forward strand.
CAAAGTGGTAGAGAAGTTTTGCCAACGGAAGCTCCACGTTCGCCAACCCGAAATTCATACCCGGGCAAATCCTTCTTCCTGCCCCGAATGGAATGTATTCGAAGTTATTCCCCAAGAAATCAATGGAATTGTTGTCGAATCTTTCGGGTTGGAAGGTCTCGGGTTGGTGCCAATATTCGGGATCCCTTCCCATGCCCCAGATGTTAATCATGACTTTGGATTTGAGAGGAATTGTGTACCCATTAACTTTGCATTCATCTCTGCAT
>NW_011634124.1:0-319 GCF_000512975.1 Sesamum indicum
GAGAAAAGAAAGAAGAAAGCAATCTCTAACTCTCTCTCACGCGAAAGCTCCGACTCCTTCGGCATAGCTTCTTTCCGACGTCATTAACAGTTAATTTTTCTTCTTTGTAATTTTTTCGCGATTTGTAGAAAAAATTTGAACGGTTTCAAGGTGTTTGTTGAAATGGCTGACTGAACACTTCTTCTCGCCACAGTATTCATTTTGTTGCTAAAATATATTGAAAAATGAACGATTTGGCTGATTCACATGCTGAAATATGTTGAAAAAGTGTGTTCTTTCTCAAATTCTTAAGCTTAGATCATAGTTGTTTGAGGTTGAA
>NW_011634125.1:0-319 GCF_000512975.1 Sesamum indicum
TCGAATTCTGAGTACGTTCAAAATTTAGTTGTTTTGCACGGTTTTATTAAAGCAAGTTTGTTTCCCTTTTAAACTAACTTCTAGTTATTATTACGCTTAGCAAATTTACAACAGAAATGCTTGGGTCTAGACCAATGTTTGGGTCTAGTTTCGTCGAATTCTGAAAACGTTCAAAATTTAGCTGTTTTGCACGATTTTATTAAAGCAAGCTTGTTTCGCTTTTATACTAGCTTGTAGTTATTATTACGCTTAGAAAATTTACAACACAAATGGATGGGTCTGGACCTGCAATTGGGTCAAGTTTCGTTGAATTATGAGA
>NW_011634126.1:0-319 GCF_000512975.1 Sesamum indicum
AACGTTCTTAGAATTCAACGAAACTTGACCCAAACGTAGGTCTATAACCATGCATTTGTGTGGTAAATTTGCTATGTGTAATAATCACTGCAAGTTAGTATGAAAGAAAAACTAACTTTTTTTAATAAAACCGTGCAAAATATCTAAATTTTGAACATTCTGAGAATGCCGAAACTTGACCCAAATGTAGGTCTAGACCTATGCATTTGTGTGGTAAGTTTATTAAGCGTAATAATAATTATAAGTTAGTATGAAAGGAAAACAAACTTTTTTTAATAAAACCATGCAAAATAGTTAAATTTTGAAAGTTTTCTCAAAA
>NW_011634127.1:0-319 GCF_000512975.1 Sesamum indicum
GACAATAACAAGGTTTCTGTCAATGAGATCGTTTAAGTATCCCTCAGCAGCCACTTCCAAGCTTTTTGATCTAGATGGTCTCAGAAATCCCTCAGCTATCCATAATCTGATGAGCTTGGTGACGGGAATTTCATAATCTTCAGGGAAAGCTCCCAAATAGAGGAAGCAAGGTTTGAGATGATGAGGCAAATGATTATAGCTCAAAGATAATATCTCGGAACACTGCTCATCGTTCTCTATGGTAATTGAGTTTACATTATCAGCAACGTACCCCCAAAATTCTCGTGTCATTGCTGAATTTGCAAGAAGCCCACCAACC
>NW_011634128.1:0-319 GCF_000512975.1 Sesamum indicum
ATAGTTGACCCAAGGTTCTCACTATGAATTAGGCACATTGCATTGCGCTTCATCGATGACATCATGGGTAGGTGAACCAAAGGTAAAAAGTTATAATTACAACAATATTTATAAACTTTCACATTCTAAGAGAGACATAGGTAGGGGTGGCAGGTGAGTCGAGCCGGCTCGACTTTGAGCTCGAGCTTGGTTTTTGTTGTTCACCGCTCGCGAGCTGGTGAATATATATATATATATATATTTATTTTATATTTTTATTTTTAAATTTTTTATATATTTAATTTTATATTTAATATTTGATCAGTTTTATAATTTAAAT
>NW_011634129.1:0-319 GCF_000512975.1 Sesamum indicum
AGCCAAACTTGAATATATTTAATTTCATGAATGCATGCCATAATAATTCAAATTAATTACATGGTAACTTATATGTTACGTAATGTTAGTAATGTTTTATGTTATTTTTACTTTATATTATATGTATATGTATATGTTGAATATTATACTAAAAGTGCATATTAACTTGTTGTAGTTTAATGGCCAATCTTACAAAATTAGATTTCGTTGCTCTTGATGTTTCTGGAAAAAACTATCTACATTGGTTCTTGATACCGAACTACATTTGACAAGTGGCAAACTGAGAGAAATAATAAATAAAAATACTAGTGCTTCTGAG
>NW_011634130.1:0-319 GCF_000512975.1 Sesamum indicum
AAATACTACGAAACTTGAACCAAAAGTAGGCCTAAAGCCTGCATTTGTATGGAAATTTTTCTACCTGTAATTGTAATGATATGTTAGTATGAAAGAAAAATAAACTTTCTTTCATAAAATTGCGTCAAACAGCTAAAATTTGAACGTTTTTAGAATTCCACGAAACTTGAACCAAATGTAGCCCTAAACCATTGCATTTCTAAGGTGAATTTTCTAAGCGTTATAATAACAACAAGATAGTATGAAAAGGAAACAAACTTTCATTAATAAATACGCGTAAAACAACTGAAATTTGATCGATCTCAGAATTTCACGAAAC
>NW_011634131.1:0-319 GCF_000512975.1 Sesamum indicum
TTTCCTTCAACGGGATATGATGGTGTGGGTGGAAGCTCTGATTCCCTTTGATAAAGGGGAACTCCTATGCATATTTATCTGGTATTTTCTCTCGGAGGTAATAGAAACAAGGATATGCTAGACTGATTCATAATAAGGAAGCAACTTTTTGCTTTAGAAAATTGTGAATTCGGGTTGAAGAAGAGAAAAAGAACCTAGAATTTCGCATCATATGTTGGTCCGATTTTGTGCAATTGTAATAATGCAACATAAAGGGTATAGCGGTCGTAGGTTGTCTTCTGCCCATGCTTGAGTCAGTGTCAAATTCACCATAATTTTG
>NW_011634132.1:0-319 GCF_000512975.1 Sesamum indicum
CATCATGCTCACCATGTTTACCACTATCAACATTCTCATTAGAGAGGTTCGTAGAGTACCTGCTTTTAGAGGATTCACCCCTCTCAAATGCTTTGACTTTTCTAGTCACCACCTGTTCCTCTGTTCTCATTGTCTCCTTTTCTTTTGACTTCTTGGCTCGTGGAGGGGGGCAAGGGGCATTGCCCATTGTGTAGCACTCCAAGTCGTCGTGGCCGACGTGTTTACAGAGGTTGCAGTATTTTGGAAGCTGCTCATATTCCACTCTCTGATGAATTGTGACTCCATTAATTTGCAGGTTGAAACCCTCCACAAGTGGCTT
>NW_011634133.1:0-319 GCF_000512975.1 Sesamum indicum
GGAGATAGAGAGAGAAAAATAAAGATAAATAAAAATAAGTTAGAGATAGTGTGTATGTTTGGATTTGTTTTGGGAGATAATATAAAATAAGTATGTTATGTTTGATGTTGGGTAGTGGGGAGAGAAAAAATACTTTTCATTGTCAAATCATGTCTCTTTTATATATATTTATATATATATAAAAATATATATAATTTATTTAGTTGTGAGTGGATTAAAATAAATATTATTTCCTAATTATATATGATTGGAAATAAAAAATAATAATTTATGTAAATACACTTTTAAAAATAATTAAATGCACTCTAATAATGGATTA
>NW_011634134.1:0-319 GCF_000512975.1 Sesamum indicum
AATACTGAAACTCATGAGGAATAAAGACACACCATCAGATCCTATTTCCAATTTTGTGAACTACGCTCACTATGACGAGGAATTCGCAGGTAACACATTTGTTTCTAATGCACTATGCGTGAATGATTGGATACTTGATTCCGGTGCTACGAATCATATATGCGCACACTTGTCAAACTTTGAATCATACTCTGCTCCTACTCATACACATTTCATCCATCTTCCTGATGGATCAAAAAAGGCAGCTGCTTATGTTGGGACGGTGAAGTTGACAGATGAGATTAAGCTTCAGTCAGTGCTTTATATTCCCAATTTTTCT
>NW_011634135.1:0-319 GCF_000512975.1 Sesamum indicum
CGAGTCGTAGGGGTCGGTAATTGAGGTATGATTTGGTTGATGGGTGGGGTTTAACACAGAATAACATGATACGCGTGGAGTCCTCAGGATCATGTAAAGAGGTGTGGAAAAGATCTTGGGAATCTCATGGAATTAGAATGGCCTCAATTGCCTCCCACAAGGCTTTTTCCATGTGAATTATAAAAGCGGGGCATGGTGAATTGTTCTTGTGCATCCCAAGCCCACTATGAAAGGATTTTTTGAAACCCCACTTGAGAGTGTTGGGATTTTGTAGAAATAGTGGGAGAAGTTAACGACTAAAAGACTGAATCTTTACTCA
>NW_011634136.1:0-319 GCF_000512975.1 Sesamum indicum
TTTTTGGACAAGTAGTTTCGCAATGATCTTGTATAAAACATTGCAGCATGAAATTGGTCTAAAATCATTAATCGACATAGGAGTATGTACCTTTGGGATCAGAGCCAAGATCGTGGAGTTGATCTGCTTCAGAAGTTTTCTGGTAGAAAAGAAATCTAGTACTGCCCTCGTAACTTCTTCCCCCACCACAGGCCAAGCCGCCTAGAAAAACCTTGACGAGTAACCATCAGGTCCCGGTGCCTTGTCATCAGCATATTTTGCACGGTTTTATTAAAGCAAGTTTGTTTTCCTTTTATACTAACTTGTAGTTATTATTACA
>NW_011634137.1:0-319 GCF_000512975.1 Sesamum indicum
GTTCTTCACGGGAAGCCTCTCGTGATTAATTTCGCTAAACCGGTTGGTGATTTATTCACTTTTTTAGTTTGTGATTTCTCTTCTTTTTTGGTTTAGTTTAATTACTGTTCTCGAATCCAGATGTTTGCTAAATTTATCCCGGCTCTACATTGTGTGTAAGCGATGTGGGTCGGGTGACTGCTATTAAGGGAAATATTAATTTTTATCGGGTTTGGCAAACCTAAATCAATTATATGATAAGTGTATCCTTGTCGTGTAATTAGTGTATAGTTAATTAGAAAAAACGATAAATTATATAATAAGTGTATAATACTTGCCC
>NW_011634138.1:0-319 GCF_000512975.1 Sesamum indicum
CCATTGGTTGGGAATCACCATCTTGATATGCAGTGTAATCCCAAACAATTTACAGGCAAACCTTTCTTTTATTTTGGCTGTTTTTTCCTTAAGAAATTGTCTGAAGAGCATGCTGTTTTGATTACGAGCATAATGCCTGTCACACCTGCACTTTCCTTTTCTCTTCACTTCTGTTTGGCAAGCACCCATGAGATTCTGAAGAATAATTTTCTAGGCATGATTTCCTTCAGAAAACAATTAATAAAATTAGAATAGAATTAGATCTGGGGCCCTTGATCTGTGGGTCCATACTGCATTATATTGAATAATGTTATTGGAC
>NW_011634139.1:0-319 GCF_000512975.1 Sesamum indicum
TCAGCCACTTCTGTCCAAAATTGATGCACGTATTGCGGGATGGGAGGGTATGTCGTTATCATATGCTGGGCAGGTACAAATCATTAAATCTGTACTTTCAGCATTGAGCATTTATTGGGCTTCTGCATTCATTCTACCGAAGGTGATCAGATCATTAAGGAAGTAGAGAAACGCTTTCGAAGATTCCTATGGAAAGGCACCTCAATGATGGGTTATGCCAAAGTTGCGTGGAAGGATGTTTGCAAACCGATTGGAGAAGGAGGCCTAGGAATAAAAGATATTGATGCACTTAACCGAGCACTGATGACTAAGAAGTTGT
>NW_011634140.1:0-319 GCF_000512975.1 Sesamum indicum
TAGTAGGTACCATTGGAGACGAGGATCAGAAGTGGCTCTGATGAAGGCGTCCCTGTTGTGATATCCAATCCCGATTCTTCCATATCCCATGTCTACAGCGATGTGGCGAAAAAAGTGATCATCAGGCTTGAAGAATTAACCAAAGAGCAATACCTCCGGCCTGAAATAAACATATAAAGTATGCAACTAACTCCATATATGTCCTTGACTAAACTACGATGCTTGCATTATATAGTTTGACTTTGATCGCTTACCCAACAGCTTTTTTTCTTTTTCTGTTTTTTTACATGAAAAAGTTAGTTCTTTCTCAAGCTCATAA
>NW_011634141.1:0-318 GCF_000512975.1 Sesamum indicum
TTCCCTTTCATACCAACTACTAGTTATTATTACACTTAGCAAATTTATAGGACAAATGCATGGGTCTAGATCTACGTTTGGGTCATGTTTTGTGGAACACTGAGAAACTTCAAAATTTAGTTGTTTTACACGGTTTTATTAAAGAATGTTTGTTTTCCTTTTCATACTAACTTGTAGTTATTATTAAGCATAGCAAATTTGCGATAGAAATGCATGGTTGAGACCTATGTTTGGGTCAAGTTTCGTGGAATTCTAAGAACGTTCGAAATTTAGTTGTTTGCACGGTTTTATTTACGAAAGTTTGTTTTGCTTTCATAC
>NW_011634142.1:0-318 GCF_000512975.1 Sesamum indicum
GAATACCCAAACCACCTTCTGCCACTGGACTACACATCTTTATTAGACTGCATGATGATCAATGATAGATGGATGTCGCGATTCCCGACATCATATTATATGTCTCTCTCCACGCACGTCGGACCATTCTCCAATGGTGCTATGCGGGGATATAAAACAGCAATTTGGAGGTATGTTCCGATTCGATAACTACCTCACCCTATCTCCAGAATTTATCCCCAGTGTGAAGCAGGTTTGGTAGCATAATATCATAGGGACGCCAATGTATGCCGTAACAAGGAAACTCAAAGCACTTAAACCGGTGTTTAGAGAGCAGAG
>NW_011634143.1:0-318 GCF_000512975.1 Sesamum indicum
AATCAGAATGGGAAGAAGGTAGGAGAGATGGTTTGGGTAGGGATAAATTTGTCGGAGGTATGGGGTCAACAACATTTGCGGCAAGTGGAATCTTTGACAATGGACAGTGTGCAAGAGTAGGATTAACATGAGCAAAAGGAAACACATATTCATGGAATTTAACATCGCGAGACACAAATGTGTGATAAGATTCGAGATCATAGACTTTATATGCTTTCTGACCAGGGGGTAACCCAAGAAGATACATTTAGAGGCAAGCCGATAAATTTGGATTTATTGACAACAAAATAAAGACAACTAAATATTTTAAGGTGTTCA
>NW_011634144.1:0-318 GCF_000512975.1 Sesamum indicum
ATCCTCCTTGAGAAAAGACTTCTCTTACATAGAGAATTTATTATAGCCGAAATTATGCTTTTGCAAGTATTAAATTATGATTGCTGATATCCGTGTACTTTAACACGAAACTATAATATATAATAATATATTCTCCAGAATGATGTATCATCAATTTTCCGCGTGAAATAGTCAAAACTTTGTAGGACCAATATATTCCTTGTTTAAATTAGTGGGCCAGAAATTGAAATAATTGCAAAACTTGGTGCTGAATTTTTTTGTTTCTGAATGATTTGGTGCTGACTTTAAATTGTCCTATGGAACTTATATTGCACTTGG
>NW_011634145.1:0-318 GCF_000512975.1 Sesamum indicum
CGACTTTGCAGGTATTTCACATAAAATTTTGTTGGAAAATCTTTATTGTTCAATCATGTACTGTTTTATTTGTGAACTTTGATAATGGAGCACTATATAAAAATATAGGATGGTCGTCTACATGCCAATTTTAATCTTTTCCCACCTAGATTTGGTAATTGGTACTTCTTTGTCAATATATATAATTTGCAAAATTTTGAAATGATTTTAAAGAACATGGAGTTTTGGTAACTATAATAGTCTCATGCATGAGAAATCATATGATTTGCATTTGAGGAATTAACTATAGTTTATATTTCACAAATTTGTTTTGTCTTA
>NW_011634146.1:0-318 GCF_000512975.1 Sesamum indicum
GAAGATATTACATTGATGAAGAAAATGGGGTTTGATGCCTATAGATTTTCAATTTCATGGTCAAGAATTTTACCCGGTAGGGTTTACAATAAAATTTAATTACAATTTAATAAATTAATTATTTTTCGATCTTTGAACTTGGTGTAATGAAAAATAAAACTTCCTATATATTTCCAAATATATATATATGTATATATATTAAGTGTTATTAACTGTGTTTTACTCGTCTCATTATTAGGTGGAAGGTGTTGTGCCGGAATCAACAAAGAAGGAATTGACTACTATAACACCGTTATCAACACTGTCATCAAACATGGT
>NW_011634147.1:0-318 GCF_000512975.1 Sesamum indicum
GAGTTCTCTGTGTGCCTTAATGGCGTGAATTTGCCTAAGTGGCTAAATTGAGTCTTCGTGTAATATGACCGGTTGAACCTAAGTGCTTTGTTGAGCCTTTTTTGGCTAGAAGATTCTTTGTGAATGAGCTTAGGTGGCAATATGTTATAGCCTTTTGTTTGATATTAACTTAGTGTTAATTGCTGTAAATTGTTAACAGTGCCTAATGCTAATCGAGCTGTGTGCTATGCTCTGTGCTTTAGATATCTTGTTACGAACATCTTTTTCAGGTACACTGGACCGTGTCCCCAAACAATGATGCAATAGCCAATCCCTATT
>NW_011634148.1:0-318 GCF_000512975.1 Sesamum indicum
TACAAATGAAGACTTAGAAATTCAAGTAGAATGACAAATGTAACAAGACGCATATGGCATTCGTTGGCACAAAAAATAAAGGCAACACCTCAGTTCTTCTATGCTCAAAATGGAAGTAAAACATATTTTTACCGTGACACAAGCACACACACACACTGCATACACACACAACACCCCACACACGCGCACACACACACACACACACCCACACACCACACACACTCACACACACACACACACACACACACACACACTCCCCGCACACGCACACACACACACTACGCACACGCGCACACACACACACACACACCCACACCC
>NW_011634149.1:0-318 GCF_000512975.1 Sesamum indicum
CGCTCGTGAAAGTGGCGGTCAGATTTAATATTACATGCTATATTAGACATTTTCAATATAATATAATACTAAAACCAATTGATAAAAAAATTTACCTCACGTCATCGATTTTGATGTACTGGGGGCACTGATGGTGAGGGGACTGATGCTAGTCGTGGAGCAGCCGCACGGTGGCAGACTGCTATATCGTCTGATCAGCTGCTGGTGTAGCTCCAAATGCTCCAGCATCATCTGGAATCTGCGAGGCGGGGGACGGTGCAGTCGTGCCAGGTGGTGTGGGTGCTCAAAAAACTGCTTCCCAACTTAGGAAGCATCCCA
>NW_011634150.1:0-318 GCF_000512975.1 Sesamum indicum
TGAGAGGCTAAATAGTTGTTTCCTCCAACGGAGGAATAATATCTATGTAATATTCTCTATATTTCTTCAATTAAACCAAGTTTTTTGTTCAATTTGTTTATCTAAAATTCTATTAAGTCCCTATATTAGAGTCCCGTTTACGCTTTAAGGTAGGAAACGAAATAAGGCTATATTGTTTGTTGCTGAAGGACCCAAGTGTCTGTGAACCATCTGTTGCGGTAGTGTGGTTGGTGGAAGTCCGTAAAATTGAGGACTTGGAATACCTCGAAACCAAGCGGTCGAAGCAAGGTATGAATTTATGGGGTCTTAATTTATTTC
>NW_011634151.1:0-318 GCF_000512975.1 Sesamum indicum
GCGAACTGAAAAAGACGCGTCCAACTAATGCCAACTGAAAAAGAGGCATTCGATAATGCGATCTGAAAAAGACGCATTCTTCTTGCCAACTGAAAAAGGGGCATTCAATAATGCGATCTGAAAAAGACACATCCTTCTTGCCAACTGAAAAGGAGGCATCCAATAATACGATCTGAAAAAGACATGCCTTCTTGCCAACTGGAGAAGAGGAATCTTATTACGCGAACTGAAATGCATTCAGCATAAGCGACATAAAAAGAGATGCAGTTATCAAATAAAAGCCTTAAAAGGAGATAGAAGGAAGCAAATACGTGAGCT
>NW_011634152.1:0-318 GCF_000512975.1 Sesamum indicum
TTAGCTAATCAAATTTTGTCATCTGAATTTTGTCCATTTTAACATTCTGTCAATTTATCATTTTAACTTTGGGCGGTCAATATTAAAATATATAATAATTTAAAATTTTAAATTATTTATATACAATTTTTTATAAGTTAAATAATTTGTTGAAACCTTTTATTTTTTTAAAATCTAATGGTAGAGATTAATTGATTAGATCTAACGATCAATATTTGATCAAAGAAATAATATATAATAAGTAAGGATATAACGATCCTTTTTTAAAAAATTAACACCATTAGTTGAATTTTTAACAGAGAGGGGGCGATTGGCTAA
>NW_011634153.1:0-318 GCF_000512975.1 Sesamum indicum
GAAAGCGATCCCAGAAGGTATAAAATCACGGATGAAAACCTGGTCATAGTTCAGAACATTGGACGAAGTTGGGTCCTTTGCAGCAATTGTACCTATAGGGCTACCACAATAATAAACAATAGATTCCTTTAGTAGTTCCCATGCTTCATCCTCAATAGAACCAGCAATGTCCTTTTGCAAGGTATCTCTTGTGGTTCCATTTTGAGGTGTTTTACTATTGGATGAAAAAGCCTCTCTCTCCAAGCTGGACTCCTTGATTGTCTCAAATTCTAAAAGTGCATTACCGTTAGTACTACGATGCTCTTTTGCATTATTGTC
>NW_011634154.1:0-318 GCF_000512975.1 Sesamum indicum
AGAACAAGATAAATTATAGGTTGTAGGAGGTTCCCATGTGAATGAAAAGCTGAATAGGAAGAGATTTGTGGTGCAATTGAGATATGATAGAGCGAGGGTTTGTAATTAAGTGCATGGGCAGGTGGTTACCATAATATTTTGTTGGATTGTTTTGAATTTAATGAAATTTGGTGGCTCCTTGTTGTACTCTGTATTATTTGAAATTATAAAATTATTTATTAATTTCATGTTATTAATATGATGAAGTTTATATCCTCACTTTATGATTGTATGATGATAATTTTATTACTCTTTCTATTAACATTATTACTCTTTTGT
>NW_011634155.1:0-318 GCF_000512975.1 Sesamum indicum
ACCTAGAACCAGATTGATAGTCATATGAGGCCTAAGGTTTTTTTTCCTCATCCTTTAATTGCTAAAATCTGTAGAAGAATCACTAGAATCCTCCGAATCTATCTATCAGGAAGAGACCTAAAGACGTCAGGATTGGATCGATGGAACGCCTTTGGGCAGCGCCCCTAAAGAGAAATGCTTGATATGATCTTCTTCTTTCTAGGGAATCTTTGCTTACTAAATTTGACTGAAATGAAAGTGCAAGCTGGGCTCATTCACTAAGTTAGGGCATTCCGTATGAACCTGATAATGCGCTTATACAAGGATGGAATCGTGGAA
>NW_011634156.1:0-318 GCF_000512975.1 Sesamum indicum
GCTCCTCTCCTTATCAGTCGAGTGACTTCATACCTCTCCTTATCAGTCGAGCTCAATTACATCGATCCTTCCTACCTTACCCATAGCTTTTCCTTGCCTTTCTCCACCCACCGGCCCATACAACTCTTTTCCATAGGAAAAAGGGTTTCCTTAGAAGTTTTATCATATCCTATTTGGTGGCTTTCTTAGAAGGAAGGCAATTGATCACTCTGACTAATGATATAGGTGTTAACCAATCTGACCTACCCGTAAAAAAGAAGTCTGCTTATTTCTATCATAAAAAGTTATTTTCTCTCTGTAACTTTGATCTCTCACTAA
>NW_011634157.1:0-318 GCF_000512975.1 Sesamum indicum
TTTGTATAATAGGGAAGCAAACTTGCTCTAATAAAACCGTGCAAAACAACTAAATTTTGAATATTCCCAGAATTCGAGGAAACTTGACATAAACGTTGGACTAGTGCCACGAATTTGTATGGTAAATTTGATGAGCGTAATAATAACTACAAGTTTGTATAAAAGGTAAACAAACATGCTCTAATAAAACCGTGCAAAACAGCTAAATTTTGAACATTCTAAGAATTCGAGAAAACTTGACCTAAACGTTGGATTAGACCTAAGAATTTGTGTGGTAAATTTGCTAAGCGTAATAATAACTATAAGTTTGTATAAAAG
>NW_011634158.1:0-318 GCF_000512975.1 Sesamum indicum
TGAACGGCACTTGCACATGGGTTAGTCGATCCTAAGGGTCGGGGGAAGCCCAACAGACAACGCGTTCAGCGTGTGCTTTGAAAGGGAATTGGGTTAAAATTCCTGAACCGGGACACGGCGGCTGACGACAATGTTAGGGAGTCCGGAGACGTCGGCGGGGGCCTCGGGAAGAGTTATCTATCCTGTTTAACAGCCTGCCCACCTTGGAAACGGCTCAGCCGGAGGTAGGGTCCAGCCATTGGAAGAGCACCGCACGTCGCGTGGTGTCCAGTGCGCCCCCGGCGGCCCTTGAAAATCTGGAGGACCGAGTGCCGTCTG
>NW_011634159.1:0-318 GCF_000512975.1 Sesamum indicum
ACTAATGCAATATATAGCAAAAAGAGTAGTAATGAAAATAGAGTGAGTAATAAAATTATGAAAATACAATCATAAGTGAGGACATAATAATATCATTAGCATGGTGTGATTTTATAAAATATAATGATAAGAAAAAATATTAAAGACTAAGTAATGCAAAAATGAAAGCATTTACTTTAGTGTGAAATGAAATTCCAAGAGAAAACTGCTTCAAAAATCAACAATTTAAGATTCGAAACACATGAATGTTTATAATAAGTAATATTCAGAACAAATTTAGAATTTTAATTTAATTCAAGTTTAAAGTTATAATATTTT
>NW_011634160.1:0-318 GCF_000512975.1 Sesamum indicum
TCAATGAATAAAGAAAGAATAATAGAAAAATAGTAATACGAAAAGTAGTAAAGTAACTGGCTCAGGAGTCAGATCCGGCAATTGAATGCCCAAGCGCCACCACCGGCCGGCAACCCTCATGGTTGCAAAAAATCCACAAAGACCCACAAAGACCCACAAAGAGACCAGTTAGGCTTCATTTAGAATCACTCAGAATTCCACTAAGAAGTTTCTTCCACACTCAACAAATATTCAACACAAAGTATTGTACGAAGAGGGGTTTTAGTTTTGTTGTTGTTCTATCTCTTTATAATCAAAGAAGACTAATATATAGATAGA
>NW_011634161.1:0-318 GCF_000512975.1 Sesamum indicum
CAAAATCTGTAACACTATCCTCAGATGTTGCTCATGCTCTTCTCTATTCTTCGAGTATACCAAGATGTCATATATAAAAATAATAACAAAGTGATCTAGATATTCCTGAAATATACGGTTCATCAACGCCATGAATGTCGTCTTGTTGGTGCATTTGTTAACCCAAAGGGCATCACCAGAACTCATAATGATCATAACGAGTACGGAAAGCTGTCTTCAGTATGTTATTCTCTGCTATCCTTAGCTACCAATACCCAGACCTCAAATCGATATTTGAAAATATTGTAGCTCCCTTTAACTGGTCTAGCAGGTCATCGA
>NW_011634162.1:0-318 GCF_000512975.1 Sesamum indicum
TTTCGTGTAATTTTGAGAACGTACAAAATTTAGCTGTTCTACACGGTTTTATTAAAGAAAGTTTGTTTTCCTTTCATACTAACTTCAAGTTATTATTATGCTTATCAAATTTACCAAACAAATGCATGCGTCTAGTCCTAAGTTTGGGTCAAGTTTCATGGAATTCTGAGAACGTAGAAATTTTTACTATTTTACACGGTTTTATTAAAGAAAGTTTGTTTCCCTTTCGTACTAACTTGTAGTTAATATTACGCTTAGCAAATTTACCACACGAATGTATGGGCCTAGACCTACTTTTGGGTCAAGTTTTGTGCAATT
>NW_011634163.1:0-318 GCF_000512975.1 Sesamum indicum
AGTGTAAAAAATTATTATTAATTAAATCTAATTTAGTTAATAATTCTCGATCAAACTTGATCAAGATAGTCCATCACTATGGGTGGCCATCTAACAACGGTCCATAGCACTAGAGACTAGGCAAATATCCATGTGAGCTTTTAGGCTCTCGAGTCTATACGAGTACGGTCCTTTTGTCTGTCGTCTCCTAACCTTAGTGTAAGGAATTAAATTTGGTGTCGGCTCCCATCCTGAACTAGGCGTTTTTGCTTAAAACTTGAATCGCGTTACGCCAAATTGCTCGACATAGGAACCTCTTTTTGTATTCTATCAATGACG
>NW_011634164.1:0-318 GCF_000512975.1 Sesamum indicum
CTTTTTGTCCTTGGGCCAGGCGAGCTTGAAGAAGCTTTCTTGATCTCATTTCCAGCTATATGCTTCACTTTGGAGATTGCATCAAAGGCAAAAAAATGGGAAGAGGAAAAGAAGAATATGTGAGACGATCAGGAGGACGAGAGATAAGAGAGGAGCGACGTACCTAAAAAGAAAGACTCGTCTATCCGCTAGTTCCATTTCCTTCTCCCGGATCGGCATGGATTACAAAGTGGATTTATCCCTGTCGATTGACATGGCTGGAATAAGGAAAGGCGGATAAAAAACAGGATTGTCTCCGCTCTACTGTGGGTGGCAGAG
>NW_011634165.1:0-318 GCF_000512975.1 Sesamum indicum
GGGGCCTGAACAAAAGAGATCATCAGTTGGCAGTCAGAGACATCGTTGCTGAGTTCAGGTTACAATTTCTCAGCCTCCTTGAAACTCGTGTTCGATTTAATAATCCAGCTCAAATTCAATCTTTCATATTATCCCATTGGAAATGGTATATGGATTATAGATCTTCTGGTAATCGGGTGTGGATAGCGTGGGATGATAGTTTTACTGATGTTAATGTGGTTGAATGTGGAACGCAATTTATCCATTGTCTTGTTAATATTCGTGCAATTCATGAGTCAGTTGCTGTTACTGTCGCTTGTGGAGCTACTGTGGTGGTTG
>NW_011634166.1:0-318 GCF_000512975.1 Sesamum indicum
TCCTTGTGTAATTAATTCTCAATAATTCCTCATTCCATCTCGATGATTTGTATGTGACTTTTTAGGTTCACCTTCACCTAAACTTGGGCTATTATTCAACACTATTATTAATTAAATTCAATTTAATTACTAATTCTTGATCAACCCTATCAAGAAAGCCCATTACCATAGGTGGCCATCTAGCAATAGTTGGCACTAGAGACTAAGCGAAAATCCATGTGAAATTTTAGACTCCCGAGTCTATACGAATATGGTCCTTCCGTCTACCGCCTCTCGGCCTTATTCTAAGGCATGGAATTGGGTGTCAGTTCCCATCCT
>NW_011634167.1:0-318 GCF_000512975.1 Sesamum indicum
CATGCTTTTCAGTGGTAAAATTTTCTAAGAGTAATAATAACTACAAGTTAGTATAAAAGGAAAACAAACTTATTTTAATAAAACAGTATCAAACAGGTAAATTTTGAACATTCTTAGAATTTTTCGAAAACTTGACCCAAATATAGGTCTAGACCAATGCATTTGTGTGGTAAATTGGTTAAGCGAAATAATGAATACAATTTAGTATAAAAGGAAAACAAACTTTTTTTAATAAAATCGTGCAAAACAGCTAAATTTTGAACGTTCATAATTGCACGAAACTTGACCAAAAGTAGGTCTAGACTAATGCATTTGTGT
>NW_011634168.1:0-318 GCF_000512975.1 Sesamum indicum
ATTCAGAAAAGTGCTTTCAATTCTTTCAAAAGAAAAACAAAAAAGAAATGAAATAGTATTTTCAAGGTAATCCAACTACCCATACTGCTCAAAAGCAACATGAGATCAAAAACTAAACCAAAATCCTAAATGCTCTGAATACATGGGATGGTTAAAAAAAAGCAATTAGCACTGGATTAGCTTTGTATTACTAAGGCATTTCAGCAAACGCCCAAGCGACAAAAACATAAATCACACAAGACGCCTCAACCTTTAACAAAGTTAGCATAAAAACTTGTAATGGATTTTATTTACTTCATGAAACTTACCTCTCTTCCA
>NW_011634169.1:0-318 GCF_000512975.1 Sesamum indicum
TTTGAGTACTTATTTTTCTTTTTCTTCTTCTTCTTTCACTTTTTTTTTTCATGGTTAATTGAGTATATTGTGACAAGCTCATCTAAAATTTGTTATAATTATGAACAAAATTATCATTTAAAAAATTACAAATACCCTCCTAAAATTAATGACCACCCAACAAATACTCTCTACAATGGCTAACAAATATCGCCTGATAACAAATATCACTGACTTTTTTGCATCTAGTTATTAAAATATATATATATTTTTTTAAAATAATGATTTATGGCATTTTCGTTTGATTACTGCTAATCACATGCCTTGATTTTAACATAA
>NW_011634170.1:0-318 GCF_000512975.1 Sesamum indicum
TAGTATGAAAGAGAAACAAACTATCTTTAATAAAACCACGTAAAACAGCTAAATTTTAAACGTTCTGAAAATTTACAAAGCTTGACCCAAACATAGGTCTAAAGCCATGAATTTCTGTGGTAAATTTTGTACGCGTAATAATAACTACAAGTTAGTATGAAAGGGAAAGAAACTTTCTTTAATAAAACTGTAAAACAGCTAAATTTTGAACGTTCTCAAAATTCAACAAAACTTGACCCAAAAGTAGGTCTAAACCCATGCATTTGTGTGATAAACTTTCTAAGCGTATTAATAACTACAAGTTAGTATGAAAGGGAA
>NW_011634171.1:0-318 GCF_000512975.1 Sesamum indicum
GAGATGCATTATTGACATGAACTCGAGTTTCAAGAAGACCAAGGAATTATAATTTGAACTGAGTAACGATATCTTTGACTGCTAACTATGGTCTCATTTGTTCAGGCCACATACATTCCATATAGTCGCATTCAACATGGATCACCAGGTGTGGGGCTGCTTGCGTTAGGACCCCGTATAATTTCCTCTACATCATCAAAAAGATGTAAAGCATCAAATGTATTGTGAATAACAAGTGCCTTACCCCTCTCCTCATGACTTTAGCTAGTGGTGCGTATAGGTGGTTCACGGCCCTCCCTCAATGTTTCCAGAACTCGC
>NW_011634172.1:0-318 GCF_000512975.1 Sesamum indicum
GGGGTAGTGGGTTAAGGGATTCATTAGTATCAGCACAAGATTGAGGGGCCGGGGGCACATTAGTGTTCTCATGAGTAAAGTGCGAGTTAGGAAGTTCAGACTGGTACCTGGTCTCTGTGGTCACTTTAGTTTGGGGGTCTCCACTCTTACCTGTGCCTGCATTCCTGTTCACCGAGGCATGTTCAGCTGCACGTCCATCTTCACCCTCATCCTCCGCTTGATTGAGCGCATGGAACGTGTTCTTACTTTCAATGTCGCCAGGGGGAGCACCATACTCCTTGCGTTTGCTAGGTTCTCCAATTTCGAAGATCACATTTT
>NW_011634173.1:0-318 GCF_000512975.1 Sesamum indicum
TCCCCAGCAGAGTCTTGATCAAGATTGAGGTACGTCTCAGGAGCCTCCTCAGCACACGTCCCTTCACTATCAGGAACCTCGCGACCACGAATCAGAGAAGGGGTCGCTGAAGGCTCAACAGTAGCAGCGACCAGTTTCTCAGTCGTCCCCTCCGAAGCTAACAAACGAGCTGCAATCCTAGCGTTCATGACGACCTCAACTGCCAGGACAAGAAAAGACGATTAGCAAACACGAGTACAAATAAGTACCCTTCTTCCAGTAGGTTTTCTTTAAGCAAGTGAAGCCTCTCCTTGGCTCCATCAAGTGAAAGTAAGTGTT
>NW_011634174.1:0-318 GCF_000512975.1 Sesamum indicum
TTGGCCAAGCAGCATAGGCTACCCTTTTATCTTAGTAAATCTCAATTTCAGAAAATATTTGATCTCATTCATGTTGATGTTTGGGGGCCATATAGGCAATACTCCATTAACAACTGTACCTATATGCTTACTATAGTTGATGACTATAGTAGGGCTACATGGCTATATATGATGCATCACAAATCACAAGCTCCACAGAAACTTGAATATTTCTGCAAAATGGTTAATACTCAGTTTAATTCAAAGGTTAAGAAGATAAAGACTGACAATGCGACTAAATTCACTAATCAAGAATGCCAAAACATTTTTGAAAATAGA
>NW_011634175.1:0-318 GCF_000512975.1 Sesamum indicum
CAGATGAGGCAAGTGGGTGATGTTGCAGGTACGAGGAAGGCCGTCACACCTCTTGCACTTCTTCTTCTCACACCTCAAACAATACCCCTCATTTTCTCCCTCCAAGAAATCCAAAGCGGGCGAAGGAGAGACGCCGCAGTTCCGTCCTCCCAGCGCCAAAATACCCTCACCCAACCCCACCATCAAACCATTTCCCTTCTCCTCTGGTCACTTCTCCGAGGAAAAAAGATAAAGAAAGCAGGTGAAGTCATTTCTTTTTTCTTGTGTTCATTTCTCACCCAAAAGACAGAGTAAAGAAAACCAAGAAAAGCAGGGGGG
>NW_011634176.1:0-318 GCF_000512975.1 Sesamum indicum
GATATTAATATCGCCAGATGATACTAGTACCCAAAAAGGGTCTTCTTTTGCTAAAGAAAAAGGGTCCTTCTGAAATCACTTGTTTGAGTTGGAGGTCAAATGAGAAGAGGTATATCCCAATTGCAAGCTGTTTTGAATACCTCATGTGGCAATTCCAGCAACAAGTTGGCTATGAGTTTTACAAATACATCTATAAGGTCCTATATGTTATGTCTTCTTCAAGATAGGAACAAGCTCGAGATTCAGAAAATTATGGCTGAATTTTACAAACAGGATACATCATCCAGCTTCTCCTTTCAAAAAGAGTGAAGTATGGCC
>NW_011634177.1:0-318 GCF_000512975.1 Sesamum indicum
AACCTAGATATATTTTAATGCATCCATTCAAAGTATATATATGTATATTAGTTATTTGAAATAACTAATAAATGAATACATAATACATAAAATAATTTTCTACACCCTAACTCTACCTCTCGACCGCCCCTCTTGAATACACACTTGGTGTGTAATTTCCTCCATAGTTTTTTTCTAGCAAAAAGAACTAAGAGATCCCGATTTCGATGTGATTTGGACACAACTTTAGACGATTTCTGCATTGAAATCTTGTGTAAACGAATCAAACGAAGGTGGTTCAAAGTAAATCAAAGAAAGAGGTAATTCTTGATTTGCGTT
>NW_011634178.1:0-318 GCF_000512975.1 Sesamum indicum
TGAATTTTGTGTAATACTCCGACGTTTTATTTCAAAAATTGTTTTTTTTTAAATACATTTTTTGAAAATGTTTATTTTAATATATTGATAAAATTGATCTCAAATGAAAATACTTATAACTTAAACAATAGTTTATTGTTTGTAAAACTCTAAAAGTATTTATTTTAACAGATTAAATTTTATTTCTTATAATTTTATGGTTAAAATTTATTAAAAGATTTTCAAGTATTAGTTCAAAAAATAACAGAAGGCGGTTAATATTTTATTCAAATACAACAATTATATTTAAATATTACTTTGGTATTTGTATAAAATAAG
>NW_011634179.1:0-318 GCF_000512975.1 Sesamum indicum
TTTAGATTTAGCGACTAGCACTTATTCATTTCAAGAGGCCTTTAGTTGATCTGGTTTGAGGGGTCCTATGTGGATACCATTTAGGATTTTTGAAGTTGTTCTTGAATCTGGGCTTTATTTGGACTAGGCACCTTTTCTCACCTAAGGTCCTCAGCTTTCCTTTTCATGTGGGTCTATGTGGTCTTTTTTTGGCTGTAAGGCTTCCTTATTGTTGCATATATATACATACAAACAATCTTAATAATCTCTATTTTATCAGATGGAATTTAATATATTTATAAACAAATATACAATTATTAGTGTATTTGTGAAAAGAAT
>NW_011634180.1:0-318 GCF_000512975.1 Sesamum indicum
ATCATATGGACAGTCTACGATTGAAACTATTTATACAAGTACTTCAATAAAATGTGATAATGTACATATAGCATTATGAATGGGGCCTTTACTTCTCAAAAGAAAGGCAAAATTATATTTTAGGTCTTGTAATTTTTGGTTATTAATATTTTTGGTTTTTTAAATTACTCTATTTATATATTTAGTTCTTTTTTTTTTTATGAATTTAGTTCTGAATTTTTCACTCAATCCAGCTGGATTAGTAGTTTTTATTTTTTAAATTACTCTATTTATATTGTTCATCACCCAATTGTGAATCATTACCCTCGATATGGGCAG
>NW_011634181.1:0-318 GCF_000512975.1 Sesamum indicum
CTAAACGAGATATATATTGATCCACCACTGCAGCTAAATCCTTTTCTGCCTTTTCTAGAACTTCCTCTTTGTTGTTTTTACTGATTCTGTTGTTAGAGAGGGTAAGAAAATTAGTAACATTTTTCTAAATGGTCTTATTAGACCAAAATCACTCAAGGTCAGAAAACGACGCAGATCTTCCAATAAACATGTATACATCAGTTAGAAGTAGTTAGGCTAGAGTTACTTTATGACCAACATCACACGCTAATAACCATTAGAAAGAGTTCAAGGATATGTCAACTTTTTATTGAATTTTCTTCTGCTGTTAACTTTGTG
>NW_011634182.1:0-317 GCF_000512975.1 Sesamum indicum
GCTTCCGCTTGCGCATTCTTGGGCCGATCCACTCGCATTGTTCGATGTTTTCAGTAAGAGTCATATCTACCTTTGTTTGGTTTACAATTGCACTTTGATTCAACGGAGCAGTCCGAGTCTCTACAACATTCCCTTCCATTGCCTCTGAACCTCTGGGCGCCATTGAGGAATATAATCGAACATGTTTTGTACATTGATGAGAGAAGTATGCAGAGATCTTCAAAAGAAGGCTCTGATACCATGTTAAAAACTGTAATTGCAGTGAAAAAATTTGTTGAAGCCACGGAATGTTATGAGCAAAATTTCCTGTGTATTGA
>NW_011634183.1:0-317 GCF_000512975.1 Sesamum indicum
AGTTTCGTGGAATTCTATGAACGTTCAATATTTAGCTGTTTTGCACGGTTTATTAAAGCAAGTTCGTTTCCTTTTACACTAACTTGTAGTTATTATTACGCTTATCAAATTTACCACAAAAATGCATGGGTCCAGACCTACATTTGGGGCAAGTTTCGTAGAATTTTGAGAATGTTCAGAATTAAGCTGTTTTGCACGGTTTTGTTAAAGCAAGTTCATTTTTCCTTTTACACTAATTTGTAGTTATTGTTACGCTTAGCAAATTTACCACACAAATGCATGGGTCTATTCCTACGTTTGGGTCAAGTTTGGTGGAA
>NW_011634184.1:0-317 GCF_000512975.1 Sesamum indicum
TGTGTTTCTGAGTGTGTGTGGGTGTGTGTGTGTGTATGAGTGTGTGGTGTGTGTGTGTGTGTGTCACGGTAGAATATTTTTACTTTTAAACATAAAACAAGTGAGGTGTTGCTTTTATTTTCTGCGCCAACGAATGTCATCTACGTCTTGTTATATTAGTCATTCTCCTTCAATTTTTAAGTCTTCATTTCTATTTACACAACCCTTTTTCTCGTGTAGAATGTCACCATAGTTTCGCAACATTTTATGCTCATTACGGGTATTGTGTCTTTGTGGTCTATTTACGTCCTTTGTAACATTTTTGTGTGTTTGCATTG
>NW_011634185.1:0-317 GCF_000512975.1 Sesamum indicum
CAAGTTCGTTTCCCTTTTACACTAACTTGTAGTTATTATTTCGCTATGCAAATTTACCACACAAATGCATGAGTTTAGACCTACGTTTGAGTCAAGTTTTGTGAAATTCTGAGAACGTTCAAAATTTAGCTGTTTTGCAAAGCTTTATTACAGCAAATTCGTTTCCCGTTTACACTAACTTGTAGTTATTGTTACGCTTAGCAAATTTACCACACAAATAAATGGGTCTAGACCAACGTTTCGATCAAGTTTTGTAGAATTCTATGATCATCAATATTTAGCTGTTTTACACGGTTTATTAAAGCAAGTTCGTTTCC
>NW_011634186.1:0-317 GCF_000512975.1 Sesamum indicum
CTTTCCATCAAAAGGTTGTAGGTTATATCCGACCATAAAAAAAAATGAGTTTTAGAAAAGGTTTTCAGCAAGTTGTGATTATTAAAAAATGTTTTTAACAGGTACTCACAGTAATAAGTCACAGAAATACCAGATTATTAAAAAATCACGACAGATTGCAAGAAAGAGTCAAATAAATCGAGGATGGCAGTTTAATCAAGGGACTCGACAAAATCACAAAAATTACTGAGAAAGTAGTAAATGTATAGGATCACGAAGAAGAATGCAACAAATATATAAGATCACAGTAAGCAGCAGAAAATGAGATATATGTCGCA
>NW_011634187.1:0-317 GCF_000512975.1 Sesamum indicum
AAAATCAAACAAGAAAACCCTATTAAATACAAGGCTATATTAGTTGCTGAAGGGTTTACGCAAAAAGAGGGTATAGACTACAATGAAATTTTTTCTCCTGTCGTTAAATACACAACTGTTTGTATTATCCTTTCTCTCACTGCACACTACAATTGGGAATCAAGCAAATGGATGTTAAAACTGCTTTGCTACATGGTGATTTAGATGAAAATGTTTATATGTGCCAACTTGCTGGTTTTGTTGATGAATCTAAGCCTGATTTTGTGTGTTTACTGAAAAATCTTTATATGGCTTAAAACAATCACCTAGACAGTGGA
>NW_011634188.1:0-317 GCF_000512975.1 Sesamum indicum
ATAGAACTTTATTTAATAAAGTAAGATGTTTATTAATAAGTTTTGGCTTGCCCAAAACTTTCTGGGAAGAAGTCATTTTGACTGTTGCTTATCTGATTAATCGTTCTCCTTTTGTTCCTTTGCTTGGTAAATTGCCAGAATGTGTTTGGTCTGATAAAGATGTTGTTCTTTCTTCACTTTGCAGTTTTTGGATGTTCTGCATTTGCTTTGCAAAATAGTGATAAGTTTGATCCCCGCTCCCAAAAATTTGTTTTTATCAGTTATCCTGATGTAACTAAGGGTATAGACTCTGGCTTAGAAGCCAACCAAGTTTTAGA
>NW_011634189.1:0-317 GCF_000512975.1 Sesamum indicum
TTCCCCCCTAATGAGCTGTGTGACTGCTTCTAGCCTCTCCGTCCTTTGGAATGGGGAGCGCACTGCTGCTTTTACTCTTGGGCGTGGCCTAAGTAAGGCAGGGGTTTCGGCCGGTTTTACCTACCTTTTTGTTTTATGTATGGAGAAATTGGCCCAGAATATCAGTTCTGTTGTGGACACCAAAGTCTGGAAGCGGCTTAAGCCTGCTAGATGGGGGCCCCCGATCCTCTTTCGTGTGCAACGGTTAAAAGTGGAAAACCGTTCCTCTAACTTGAGTGGCTTGACGCTCAGGAAGGCTTGGACAAAGAAATTCCATC
>NW_011634190.1:0-317 GCF_000512975.1 Sesamum indicum
CATTATAAAATTGAAATAAAATACTATTTTGTTTGAATATCTAGATAGTGGTTCTAATAATTAAACATTATTAGAACCACTATCTAGATATTCAAATAAACACATAAACGTAATAATTATTTTGATTATATAAACATAATTCTATCTGATAAAATTTAGTAATGTCAAAGTCTGAGTGTTATTTTGAATAGAAATAAAGATGAGAGGGATAGATTAGTTTTATAATTTTATATATTTTAATCTTTATTATATTTAATGTTATTTTTATTATATTAAAAATTTATAAATTAATTTATTATTTATATTACGATAAAATT
>NW_011634191.1:0-317 GCF_000512975.1 Sesamum indicum
TGGTGTTGGTGGGAGAAGAGTGAAGAGTGAGAACTGCAATTTAGGCGTAGCAAGAAAATATCAATTCATCTGTTGAGAGGAAAGGGTCTATTTGGATGTCTCTTAGGATAAAAGCAGTTGTAGATAAGTTTGTGCAGGAGCTGAAGGAGGCTCTGGATGCAGACATACAAGATAGGATTATGAAGGAAAGGGAGATGCAGAGTTACATTGAGGAGCGTGAACGTGAAGTTGCGGAGCGCGAAGCTGCCTGGAAGGCTGAGCTCTCCCGTCGTGAGGTACTCGATTCACCCTCATTTGGGAAAGTGGAAATGTATCTC
>NW_011634192.1:0-317 GCF_000512975.1 Sesamum indicum
AGTTAGGAAGGGATTTTTTTTAAATTTATTATAATTATAAATATATTATTATTAATTATTTAAAAACTTATAAATATTTTTTAAAATTAATAGTTATCTAATAAATACATTTTCATGATAGTTTATTGTAAGGTGGTATTTGTTACAATTTTATTATTGCAAATATCGTTGCAAACTATGCATTGAAATTTTGTCATGAATTTTTATTGCAAATACTGTTGTAAATGAAATAAGATCTTGCGACGAAATTGTCGCAAACTTTGATGTGAAGATATTATCACAAATGTCATTGAAAAATATAATAAAGTCCGTTGTAA
>NW_011634193.1:0-317 GCF_000512975.1 Sesamum indicum
TTGGTCTAGACCAAAGAATTTGTGTGGTAATTTTGCTAAGCGTAATAATAAGTACAAGTTTGAATAAATGGAAACAAACTTGCTTTATTAAAATTATGCAAAACAGCTAAAATTTGAACGTTGACCAAAACGTTGATCTAGACCTAATAGTTTGTCTGGTGAATTTGCTTAGCGTAATAATTACTACAAGTTTGTATACAAGAGAAAAAGCTTGTTTTAATAAATCGTGCAAAACAGCTAAATTTTGAACGTTCTCAGAATTCGGCAAAACTTGACCCAAACGTTGCTCTAGACCCAAGAATTTGAGTGTTAAATTA
>NW_011634194.1:0-317 GCF_000512975.1 Sesamum indicum
AGTTTTTTTTGTGCTTAAAATCGATCCTTTTAACTCTTCTAGAGTTAAAAAGGACTTTTCACGGTTAAATATTGACACTTCAGTCTTCATGGAGATGATGACAAATAAAAATTATCTCTTTAGCAAAGTCTTGCTTGAAAGCATTAGTATTTTATTTTATTATTTCCTCCAAATGTAGTACGGCATCAAGGACCCACAATAGATAGTTTGTTTCAGAAACATCAAGAGTACTGAGCTCTAATTTTATGAGATTGGCCATTAAGCTACAACAAGTTAACATGCACTTTTAGCATAACATTCAACATATACATTTAAGT
>NW_011634195.1:0-317 GCF_000512975.1 Sesamum indicum
CTGGGAGAGAGTGAGCCGTTGCTATAGCTACTGTCGTCCTATTTTTGAAACCACAGACACGCGAAGCCGCGAACCAATTAGAGTCTGAGGAAGGACGGAGCCATTACTGCAAGCTGCCATCTTTTGTTTTAGTTGACAGACTTTTCTTTTCCTTACACTTTTGTCTAGAATTGTAACCTTCAGTTCTTAAGGGAGAATTGATTGTAAGGAAGGCATTATTGATTTTATGAAAAGTTCTGTTTCCTCTCATCTCTGTTCTCTGTTTTCCCACCCCCATTCTTTAACTTCAATCGCATTTTTAGTTTCAGTTTGTTACA
>NW_011634196.1:0-317 GCF_000512975.1 Sesamum indicum
GGCAAATAATATTTTGACACGCTTAATTTGATTGGAAAGATCTTATATATTTATAACAAAAAAATGAATTAGTAGAGGGCACGTTAAAATTTAAAATGAATAGCATATGAATAACATATAAATACTAACCCAAATTTCAAAAAATAAAAATATAATATAGAATAAATATCCTCAATTTTATTAAATTAAAAGTATTGTTGAAAATTTTAAATTAAGTGGCTTCCAACTAATTAATTTTATTTTAAAATTAATAGTAGATAATTATTTTTTTATTATAATTTTTTTTATAATATAATGGACGTATCATTTTTAGAATT
>NW_011634197.1:0-317 GCF_000512975.1 Sesamum indicum
GAATCCGCCAAACTACAAGTAGTCATTGATGAGGGACAATGGCAGTGGCCTTTCATTACTGATTTGGAATGGATGGAAATCATTTACACTTTACCTCAGATTCATGGAGGGATGACAGGATCAACTGGCGGTTTTCAGAGGGACGACCCACTACACAATCCATATACAGACTTTTCTGTCCACCTAGACCGAAAGTAGGATGGTCTTCACTACTTTCGGGTTCTTTGAAGATTCCCCGACATAACATCATTCTTTGGTTAGCAATTCAGGAGAAGCTACCGACAACTGATAAACCATGGATGACCCATCTAGGGGGA
>NW_011634198.1:0-317 GCF_000512975.1 Sesamum indicum
CCCGGTTGACCGCCGGTCGGAGATGGAGATTCCGACGACCCATCGGAGCCAAGAGCTGAATACATGGTTGGCTTCGTCATCACAGCGCGAGTCGAGTGGTGGTGGTCCGCCTGCGAACGGCGGTCGGACGGCGGCGGAACGGCTGCTCGATTGGCGGCAACGGCGCGAATGGAGGAAGAAAAAGATCAACGCGTACATGCCATGAAATTGGACGAAACTGGTCCCAAACGATTCGCCATGAGGATAGGAAGCAAACCGTGGTGGTCCGCGATCGTGGGTGAGCGTATCGACGGTGAATCGATGGTGGTAGCGTGCGG
>NW_011634199.1:0-317 GCF_000512975.1 Sesamum indicum
ACAAGTAGAAGTATCCAATAAAGCATGGAGCTTACAGATTGGATATTGAATAGAGTTGTCCGAACAATAAGTAACTTCAATAACCTCAGTTGTAAAGTGTGAAGAGGCAAGAGTTTCCATGTATTCATTAAATAGTTTCTTGTACAACTCATTGTATTCCTCTATAGTTATTTCTTTAGGGTTAGAGAGCTGCATCAAATAGAGGAACCATTAAATTCTAAAGACAAGTAGCTTTAGCAAATAAGTAAAAAAAATAGCACTTCATAGGCTCACCCATATTGGATGGGTCCAATTTGTAAGCTCCCAATCCCAATATC
>NW_011634200.1:0-317 GCF_000512975.1 Sesamum indicum
GGTGGCCAGCAGTATTGGCAAACCTCTATATCTGGATGGGGTTACGAGAGCATGCACGAGACTGGACTTTGCTCGTGTATGCGTAATGTTGGAAGTAAACTCGAAATTGCCTAAACATATCGTCATTATGACGCCTGACGAGGAAGGAGGAGAGACACCATCCTAAAATCTCTTTTATAGCTAGAATCATGTCAAGTTTCAAATTCCTGACTAACTTCTAAACTTTTGATCAACGATGTCTTAGGCTATCACTTATCTTATAGGTGAGCTAGGTTTCATGAATCCAAATGTACCAGCTGTATGACGTTAGGGCACTC
>NW_011634201.1:0-317 GCF_000512975.1 Sesamum indicum
CTTGCAACAACCACTTTCTAGACAGAAACTATTTGCTATAACCAAATAAATTAACTAATAGCCATCTTACTGAAACAACAAACTATAACACCACGTACTTGACATGAAGTAGTATCAGCTATTGTATTTTGTGTCTTGCGGGTAGCAAAAATTATTTTTTAATTGCACAATTGCCTCTGCCTCTGCCTCTACATCTAGAGAAGTCAGTGTAAGAAAACATACCATTTTATAATTTTTTGCTATAGTAGAATTGTATGGAGCAAACAGAACAAGCAAACTACAGAATTTCAGTTAATTCTGCAGCGATAAGGGTAATT
>NW_011634202.1:0-317 GCF_000512975.1 Sesamum indicum
GTTGTATGCTCATTGAAAATGTGCTACATCTAAGTGCATAATACTGTTTTATTTTCTGAAACTAATTGAACCACTGCACGAGTATCATTAATTACTTGAAAGACCAATTTAAACATTGCAATGCGAACATAATTGCCAATGTAGCTGTTTTCTATTTCGTGTCAGGACACTCCAATGAGTCCATGCACAAAATATGTAGTCTTTGCATCAGTAGTATAGTAAAACCAAAAAGAGTAGCAGTACTTTGCCATGTTGGCTCAAATTTAGTTCTGTAATATTATTAATTTCTTTCCTATATACAGTGGTGGTAGAGGGGG
>NW_011634203.1:0-317 GCF_000512975.1 Sesamum indicum
AAATAAATCTAATTCTTTTTTCATGTTTGTTTTAGAATTAAATTAATATGTGGAATAAGGTAACCAGAATATCTTATTCTAAAGTAATTATATAAATAAATGGGATTTAAATAAAACTAACTATGAATTATTGTTGGGTAAATGTAAGTTATATTAAAAAAAATGATGTAATGATGAAATAATAACTATTATTAATTATTAATAAGTAAACCAATCATAATGAACAAGGACAAGTGATGGGCTGTCTGGTGTGTGAGAGGGAAGTGGGCCAGTTCCTCCTCTCAGTAAACGTGTGGGCTGTGCTGTCGGCCCAAAAA
>NW_011634204.1:0-317 GCF_000512975.1 Sesamum indicum
AATTATAATTACGAATATAGTAACCATATAGACTATTTATTTATTTTGGACAATAAATTCAATTTTCTTCTCTTTTTATTGCCTAAAAAAGCAAATATAGTGGAATAAAGGTAATTCATAAATGATATGACAAATATAATTATATAAGGCATATAAATTATTTACAAAAATTTATAAACATTAAAATTCAAAATCATTGAACTATAAATAATGACAAAGAATATAATTATATAAAGAATATAATTATGCGTGTGTGTAACAAGCCAATAGATAATTGATATCTTACTACTTAACATATATACTACATTAAAATACTT
>NW_011634205.1:0-317 GCF_000512975.1 Sesamum indicum
TCAAAAGTTATTATGGATACACAATACCTTATTATGGTGAGCCAATTTTTCATGCAGAATACACTATACAAGCTGAAACAACACCAGCTGATACAGGTTTGTATAGATGCTTGTTCTTTCCTAGTCAGCAGTAAATTGGTTATCGTTCGACATCTTCACTAATCCATTCGGTGTGCTGGTTAAATTACTTGCATTACATGTGTTTTCATATCCAAAACCAGCTCAAAGGTTGGATAACCCAATGCTTGTGCTAATCGTGGACTTCCATCACAGCAAGGAACATAGTTGCATCTTGAGTACGTTTCATGTGGTTTAAT
>NW_011634206.1:0-317 GCF_000512975.1 Sesamum indicum
TTTATTTTCAATTGGAAAGATTTTAGGAATTGTCAGTCGTATTTAGGAACACATATAAAACCGTTTTAGTAATGATATTAGCAACGGTCTTTCTAATAACACGTACTTAAAATTGAAATAGCAATGGTAATAGGAACAGTCAGCCACTATTTAGGAACACTTATTAGAAATGATTTTAGCAATGGTATTTGGAACAATCAATGCAGTTTAGGAACAGGGGTTTGGAACTACTTTAGTAATGGTATTTTGAACGGTCATTTATTTAGATTTATAACATTTCTTTACCATTACTAAAATCGTTCCTAATTTTTTAATTT
>NW_011634207.1:0-317 GCF_000512975.1 Sesamum indicum
GCATCTACTTTTTTGTTCTCATTTTGTATGTTTGCATTTTCTTAAATATCACGACAAAGCCCATACACCACTTGACAACCATGTTAACATGCATTTTCTTGAACATCATGTTAACTTGCTTTCATGGATTTTGAAGTATGTTTTAACGCATTTTGATAAGTATTTGTATGATGAAAATAGCTCGTTCGATTTTTGAAATTGATTGGATGATTCAAGCATGTGAAAAGTTCAAATTTTCTATATTTATGCTTTTTTTTGTTGTTTTATGTTAAACACACAAAATATAGGAAAAAGATTACAGCAGCACTGCCGCTGTT
>NW_011634208.1:0-317 GCF_000512975.1 Sesamum indicum
GACCCAAACGTTGGTATAGACCCCAGAATTTTTATTGTAAATTTGCTAAGCAAAATAATAACTACAAGTTTATATAAAAGGGAAACAAATTTGGTCTAATAAAACCGCGAAAAACAGCTAAATTTTGAACGTTCTCAGAATTCAACGAAACATAACCATAACGTTGGTCTAGACCCAAGAATTTATGTGGTAAATTTGCTAAGTTTAACGGGATACGCGGGGTCTAGACCCAAACTTGACCCAAACGTTGGCACAGGAACTGCTCACGGGATACAACCAGGTGAGGCTCCCACCTCGTTGTACCCTAAAAGTCGATA
>NW_011634209.1:0-317 GCF_000512975.1 Sesamum indicum
AATGATGATAATGGGACCACCCACACGGATTCAGGAGAGATTACCAATGAATTTGTCCGTTACTACCAAAATCTCTTAGGTGGTAACAGACGACAACTACCGTTGGATATTCGCTTTCTTAGACCGTGGGCACAACATGTACTTACTACTGAGGAGGCAGGCCAATTAATATTGGCGTTCAGCCCAGAAGATGTGAAGCAGGCAGTATTTGACATTGCAGAGGACAAGGCCCCGGGACCTGATGGTTTCTCCTCAGGTTTCTTTAAAGCAGCCTGGTCAGTAGTGGGACACGAAGTTACAACGGCTGTACTGGACTT
>NW_011634210.1:0-317 GCF_000512975.1 Sesamum indicum
GTTGTTTTTCAATCCTAAGAACTTTCCAATAGAACTTCTAAAGTTGTCATACATTCAATTTTCATGATTTAGTTCCTTGTAGTATTCCACTTGGAATCTTTCCAAATTAGCACATCATCATTAAAGCCTGAATGTATGCTCCTTTGAGATTAAACATTATTCATATGAAAGCTATTATCACTATAGCCTTCCAGAATCAAGTCAACATTAATGTGCGTCAAGAGTTCTTATTTAATCTTTATTCAGGTATTGAAGATAGCCCTTCAACAGTTGTCTCTTACCTCTTCGGTGCACACTCGATATCCGTAGTTATGCTT
>NW_011634211.1:0-317 GCF_000512975.1 Sesamum indicum
TTAGTATAAAAGGGAAACAAACTTGTTTTAATAAAACCGTGCGAAACAGCTAACTTTTTAACGTTCTCATACTTCAACGAAACTTGACCCAATTGCAGGTCCAGACCCATCCATTTATGCTGTAAATTTGCTAAGGGTAATACTAATTACAAGTTAGTATAAAAGCGAAACAAACAAACTCGACGAAACAAACTCGACCCATCCATTTAATAAAATCGTGCAAAATAGTTAAATTTTGAACGTTTACAGAATTCGACGAAACTTGACCCAAACATTGGTCTAGACCCAAGCATTTCTGTTGTAAATTTGCTAAGCGT
>NW_011634212.1:0-317 GCF_000512975.1 Sesamum indicum
GCTCTAGCTTTACCAGTTTGTTCAAATTGCTAGTCCGAATCAAGGGCCAAAGTCCAAACTCACGATTTGACGGAAGCTGTTCGACTGAAAGGCGGATCTCCTGTGACTCGACTAAAAAAGAATGGGCGCACTCTGCCCCCCAGCAAAGGACTTCGTTGGAGTAAAAGTCAACCACTCAACGCGACCCGTCAGATTCGAACTGACATAGGCAAAAAGGACCAAGACCTATCTAAAAAGAAAAGGAATCGCTTTGGTAACGCAGTTCGGTTAGCGGGCGGGCCGCCTTCCTACATCTGCGAGTGGGTAAGTAAAGTAAG
>NW_011634213.1:0-317 GCF_000512975.1 Sesamum indicum
TGCGTGCCAATGAGACTGACAAGGCCTTTGCATATACTGGCTCAGTTGTTGTACGGCGTGAGAGAGGTCTGGGCGTGTGAAACAGAGGTACAACAACCTCCCAACCAAACGACGATAACGCTCAGGCTCAATCAGAGGATCATCTGAGATGTTCTGCAGCTTAATTCCAGGAGGCAAGGGAGTAGCAGCCGGCTTGGAAGTTTGCAGACCACAGTCGTGAATTATGTCCAAAATATATTTGGTTTGAGTAAGAGAAATACCAGCTTCAGAGCGAGCAATTTGAAGTCCAAGAAAGTACTTGGCACCTCCCAAATCTT
>NW_011634214.1:0-317 GCF_000512975.1 Sesamum indicum
TCTTGAATTTCTAGTTTCTTGGAATTTATTTTAATTTTGTCTTGTAATTAGTTTTGTGATTGTGGGCTTGTACAACTCGTGTGATATTTGAATTAGTTTCTTGGACCATTCTTTGTTGTTGTGATTATTCACTTTTTTTGGGTGAATTTGGTGTGATTGATGTTCCGATATTTGGTTAGTTTTCTGGGTGTTTGAATCTTTGATGTTCTAATGGAATTTCAGTAATTAATTATGTGATTGTGGGTTTTTTTTTTGATTGATTGTTGTGCGATTTGTGGGATTTTATTCTGGTTGTTTATGTGATTGTGGTGTTTGTG
>NW_011634215.1:0-317 GCF_000512975.1 Sesamum indicum
TTAATTTAAAAGTGTTAGGCCCAAAATTAATTAATTCAATTAATTAATTCTTGAGCCATCCATCAAATGAACTATTAAACAAATAATCTAATCATTTATATATTCTCCTTGAATTAATTAATCCAATTAAATTAATTTATTTCTTCTCGAATTAATTCCAAATTAATTCCACCAATTCCATAGTCATTTGTGTGTAACTCTTTAGGTTCACCCTCAGTTAGACTTGGGCATTGTGTTCAACATAAATAATTAATTAAATCTAATTTAAATAATTATTTCCAATTAACCATTAGTCAGAAATGCCCATCACCATGGCA
>NW_011634216.1:0-316 GCF_000512975.1 Sesamum indicum
GGGCGAAACGAAAGACTAACCACCCACTTTCGTGCTGCTGGAAGCTTGCTCCCCAAGATTAAGAAAGCGTTCGGATTACTTTCAGTCAAGGGAATTTGCCGGCTACGTAGCCGACAAGACAAAATTCCAATTTGGCCCGGACATCAAGTAGGTCATCGGACCCCAACGTGAGGGGGCCATCATCCACCGCAAATTTTGTGAGCTTATGTTCATCAGTGAGCTTGCGATTTGCACTGAAAAGACCTGCGAAAAAGACCGGCTTCTTTTTGGCATTCTCGGTCACCGACAGTTTCCCCACTGGCTGGTTGTCGGTTGC
>NW_011634217.1:0-316 GCF_000512975.1 Sesamum indicum
AAACTAGTAGTTATTATTACGGTTAGAAAAATTTACCACACAAGTTCTTGGGTCTAGACCAACGTTTGGGTAAAGTTTCGTCGAATTCTGAAAACGTTCAAAATTAAGCTGTTTTGCACGGTTTTATTAAAACAAAGTTTGTCTCCTTTTTATACAAACATGAAGTTATTATTATGCTTAGCAAATTTACCATTCAAATTCTTATATCAAGACCAACGTTTGGGTCAAGTTTTGTCGAAATTTGAGAACGTTCAAAATTTAGCTGTTTTGCATGGTTTTATTACAGCAAGTTTCTTTCCATTTTATACAAACTTGT
>NW_011634218.1:0-316 GCF_000512975.1 Sesamum indicum
TCCCTATAATTATTATATACGGTTTTCCAATAAGCCAAAACTTTATACATGGAGGCATTATAAATTGCATCTTAACTAATTAAATAATTATATAAAATAAAGGTGCATCAATAATGCCCAAATTAACCTGAAATTTGGTTCTGTAAGTGTGCACAGCTTCGGAATGAGCAAGGAGCATATTTCTTGCAGCAGTGTACACATTCTTGGGATCATATGTATTTGGATCGGAACCATAGAGATTACGGTTATTAATATTACTGCTCTGAAATGTGGATAAGAGATGCTTTGGATCATGATGAAGACCTCTGTGAGGAGG
>NW_011634219.1:0-316 GCF_000512975.1 Sesamum indicum
GCTATGTGTTTGATGCTGGATAGACAAGTCGCATTTTAGAAATGCAATTTTGTATTCTGTTTTTGTTGCTCTATTGTTGTATAACTGATGTGGCGCACTCGTCATTTATTCAACTTCTCATTGGTCCATGTCATGGGTGAGGTGGTTAGTTAGTTACTGGTAGTTTGGGATTAGTTGGCTTGTTTGTATTTAAGCATGGGTTCGAACCCAGCGGTTATCATCTTCTCCAACTTTTACTAAATCAGATTTCAGGGATTCTTCCATTCCCCTGTTTTAATGGCTGTATCAACTTTGATGTTTTGTGCCAAATTCAACA
>NW_011634220.1:0-316 GCF_000512975.1 Sesamum indicum
TAGGTTTAGCAAATTTACCACACAAAAGAATTGGTCTAAACCAACGTTTGGGTCAAGTTTCGTGGAATTTTGAGAATGTTCAAAATTTAGCTGTTTGGCACGGTTTTAAATAAGCAAGTTTGTTTCCCATTTCTACTAATTTATAGGTAGTATTACACTTAGCAAATTTATGACACATGCATGGGTCTAGACCAACGTTTGGGTCTAGACCAACCTCTATATGGACGATTACGGACCAAAGCGGGTCATGGGGGTGGAGGAAAATCCTCCGATTACGGATGTTTCTCCGAACCATGGTGGACTACCGGATTGGAGA
>NW_011634221.1:0-316 GCF_000512975.1 Sesamum indicum
GAATAGGATTTAGCGGCATCGTTTCCTGGTCGTGTTAACTCTCTTTCTTCAGAGGTCGAGCTGCTTCTTATCTTAAATAATCCCCCACCCATAAATGGATTATCACAGGGCCCATCTCATTATTTCTCTGGAATTAAGTAAGTACCCCGCACGATGCTCAATGAAGTACCAGTCGGCTCCTAACGGCTTGAACCTTTCTCGAGCTATAGCTCGAGAGTTTAAGACCTCAAACTCCGTTTATTACTATAACTTCACACGAGAGACCCCAGATGGAATGTACAATGTAGGATGTTCGAAACCGTGTTTTGGCCTTTTC
>NW_011634222.1:0-316 GCF_000512975.1 Sesamum indicum
TTCCCCTTTTAAACTAACTTGTAATTGTTATTACGCTTAGCAAATTTACAACACAAATGCTTGGGTCTAGATCAATGTTTGGGTCAAGTTTCGTCGAATTCTGAGAACGTTAAAATTTTAGCTATTTTGCACGGTTTTATGAAAGCAAGCTTGTTTCGCTTTTATACTAACTTCTAGTTATTATTACGCTTAGAAAATATACAACACAAATGGATGGGTCTAAACATGTGATTGGGTCAAGTTTTGTTGAATTCTGAGAACGTCCAAAACTTAGCTCTTTTGCACGGTTTTATTAAAACAAGTTTGTTTCCCTTTT
>NW_011634223.1:0-316 GCF_000512975.1 Sesamum indicum
CACACCCCCACCCACACACACACACACCCCACACACACACACACACTGCACACGCACACGCACACGCACACACACACACTCATAAATAAGCATAAAATATGGGGAAACAAAGGTGACATCCTGTACGAGAAAAAGAATTGTGTAGATAGTAATTAAGACTTAGAAATTAAAGTACAACGGCAAATGTAACAAGACGCACACACACACACATACACACACACACCCCGCACACACATACACACTCATAAATAAGCATAAAATATGGCGAAACAAAGGTGACATCCTGCACAAGAAAAAGGATTGTGTAGATAGTAAT
>NW_011634224.1:0-316 GCF_000512975.1 Sesamum indicum
ATCCTTTCTTTATTAAGTACTCACTAAGACGATTGTACCACATACGTCCTGATTGTTTAAGTCCGTACAATAACCTTTTTTATTTGATGGAGTACATATGACGAGACTTTGACTGTAATGCATCAGGCATTTTTAATCCTTCTGAGATTCTCATATAGATATCTGTATCCAATGACCCATACAGATATGCAGTTACCACATCCATGAGTTGCATTTGCAGTTGTTCAATTACTGATAAACTGATAAAAAATCTAAGTGTGGTTGCATCCACTACAGGTGAATATGTTTCAGTATAATCAATTCCGGGCTTTTGAGT
>NW_011634225.1:0-316 GCF_000512975.1 Sesamum indicum
CTCTTGTGCTTGTGTGATGTGTAAATGAATTTTTCTGTAAAATTGCATTGAGTCTGCATTATGTTGCTCGAGAATTAGAAGAATTGCAGAATTCAAAATCAAATTCTACTGCAACCTTTGAAATCTTATATTTCCGTTGTGCATTAGGGATGTTTTAATTGGATTGTGCTGCACAATTGAATTGTGTTGCTGCAGAAGCTCAATTCTGCAGTAGCAGAATCACAAGAATTCTAATTATGGTGCATGAAAATATGCAGTAGATTTCCGTTTCCACAGCAGAAATTTTGCTGTTTGCTAATTATGTGTGCTGCATACT
>NW_011634226.1:0-316 GCF_000512975.1 Sesamum indicum
CCTTATCCGCACTCTCCAATGATGGAACGTTGCTGTAAACTCTAATTATAATTCTCTAATACTTAAGTTAATAAAATTATATTAGATAAATACCACAAATTATTAGAATGAATTGCATATTTGCTTTTTTAAATGTGGGGTCGTCTACAGCAAATATCCCGTTCGAACCAGACCAATCACATAAAATGATGTAACAAATTGAGTGATGTAAATTTACAACAGATTCATCTGTTGCGAATCGTGTTAGTCTTTATCTTGCTCGAATATTTTCTTAAAATTTAAGGTATTTTAGTGCGTTTTCATTAATGAAGATATC
>NW_011634227.1:0-316 GCF_000512975.1 Sesamum indicum
TCGAATAGGAAATGGTTTCCTTTGTCGAACAATAGAGTAAATGCATTTCAAGTTTTCAGCATAGTTGCCTTATCTAGGATGGGAACTGACGCCCAATTCCATGCCCTAGTCTAAGGCTGGAAGATGGTCGATGGAACGATTCGACCTGTTTAGAACTTGAGAGCCTAAATATTTACGCCAACATTCACCTAGTCTCTAGTGCTGTGGGCCATTGCTAGACACCCATGGTGATGGGCGTTTTCGATTAATGGTTAATTAAAAATAATTAAGTAAATTAGATTCAATTATTTATTTATGTTGGATACAATACCCAAGT
>NW_011634228.1:0-316 GCF_000512975.1 Sesamum indicum
GTCTTCCCGTATCAACAAATAATGTTATTTAAAATTAATGAAGGGGACATTAATTTTTAGTTAATCTCATCGATCTGTGGTGAAAATGACATACATGTGATATAATTAGTTTAATAGTAGTAGAGTTTGATTGTGTTGTTAATTGTGGTGCAGATTGGAGAACTTGCGGGTCTAGCCGTTGGAGCTACCATTTTGCTTAACGTGATGTTTGCCGGGTACGTACGTCCGACTTATGACCATAATTATTTTTTTTTGTCTGTTCATACCTCAACCTCAACACACAAAAGGTTTAATATTCTAATATAGGATCAGCTCA
>NW_011634229.1:0-316 GCF_000512975.1 Sesamum indicum
CACGTAACTTGACCGAAACGTAGGTCTAGACCCATGCATTTGTGTGGTAAATTTGCTAAGTGCAATAATAACTACAAGTTAGTATAAGAAGGAAATAAACTTGATTTAATAAACCATGCAAAACAATTAAATTTTGAACGTTTTCAGAATTTCACGAAACTTGACCCAAACGTAGGTCTAGACCCATTCATTTGTGTGGTAAATTTGCTAAGCGTAATAATAACTATAAATTGGTATAAAAGAGAAAAAAAACTTTTTTTAATAAAACAGAGCCAAACATCCAAATTTTGAACATTTTCAGAATTTCATGAAACTT
>NW_011634230.1:0-316 GCF_000512975.1 Sesamum indicum
GACCCTGTGTTGTTACTATTGTATATAGCGATATTAGGGAACATGAATCTTAAATCTATTGATTGGAAAGGGAATAATGTTTGCTAGAGCAGAGATGATTGTATGCTACTCAAAATGGTTGTTCCACATGATTGTTGATAGAGTCGAGGGACCCTGTCATTAACTAGATCAAAATTTTCATTTACGACTATGCTATAACAATTAAGAGGGCGTTTGGGTGAGTTTATAACCATATTTATAAAGATTAAGAAACTTTTAATTTATTTTAAAATTTTAAAATAATCTTTAAACTAACACCCACACACACTAAAAAAAA
>NW_011634231.1:0-316 GCF_000512975.1 Sesamum indicum
TATCGAGGACTGGTGGAACATTTCCAGTCTCTGATGGCGTAGCTGATGTGTCATGCTAGGAAGCTGAGCTAGGGCATTCAAAGAAGAGTACGAGTTAGCAGTGCTGTCTCACCTTGTGCTTCTTGGCCTAGCTTTTGGCGGAATAACCACACTCCAACTCTCTAGCTGCCGGTCTTAGCACTTTCCCTCTTTTCTCGCACGAGGCTAGAAAGATTGTTCCAGTCAGAGTGAATCGTCGAACCAAGAAAAAAGAAAGAACTTTCTTTCATTCCCTCGGATCACTGAACTTCACTTCAACACTGACTTTGACTTCGAA
>NW_011634232.1:0-316 GCF_000512975.1 Sesamum indicum
TAGGTTCGTATATGACGGGTTATTCAACAAAATAGGTCAAAAGGCTCAAAGGGGTTCTCTAAAGTTAAAATGTGTTGGGTGGTTAAAGAAGGCCGAAAGTGATTTCTAATGCCTTTATCATATCCAGATAAATGCACATTTGTGTGGTCTTGATGTGGTTCAAGGCAAGTTCTAGGAAGACAAAACCATAGAAGTGTTATTTTCTCAAGAAAGAATGAAGATTTTTTTATGGACATATCAAGCTTAAAATCTCACGAGGTATGTTTTAGTCCACTAATCCTACATCAGAAGATTTTAACTCAAGTCATTTTGGTAA
>NW_011634233.1:0-316 GCF_000512975.1 Sesamum indicum
AGAAATTCGGCTCGAGGGCCCACAGAAGGGGGAAGTTCTTGCTTAGCATCACGTGCGAGCCTAACCGTAGCGGGCATCGAGACTCTTCTAATTGGATTGGGTTCAAAACGTGAATAGAGTACGTGCGACTTTGGTCAAGCAACAAGCTCTTGATCGGTACGATATAGACGAGTCATCTAGTGCTCCCACTGTCTAAAGGAGGGCGTATCCGTTCCAATTTCGGATGCTAGCAGCGCCTCTGACTCTTTTACTGGCGGCTTCTTCCCTCATTGGACAGTACTGTTGCTGAACTTATCTCTGAGGAGACACGGCTTGG
>NW_011634234.1:0-316 GCF_000512975.1 Sesamum indicum
TTTGTTTTTATCAATAAAGCCAACAGGTTGATGCATATAAATATTTTCATCAAGGTCACCATGCAAATAAACAGTTTTGACATCCATTTGTTTTAACTCCAATCAAAATGAGCAGCAAGGGCAAAGATTATACGCACAGTGGTATACTTAACAACCGAAGAAAATATTTCATTATAATCTATCCCTTCCTTTTGAGTGAATCCCTTGGCTACTAATCTAGCTTTGTATTTTATGGGGTTTTCTTTTTTGATTTTAAAGATCCATTTACAATCCACTAAGGAACAATTTTTGGGTTTTGGCACTAGATCCCAAGTAT
>NW_011634235.1:0-316 GCF_000512975.1 Sesamum indicum
ATAAAGATCACAAGCAGAAGTGTCAGTTAGCTTTGAATATTTGGAACAAGTATCCAAGTTCTTGTTACACTGGTGTTTAAACCATTTGTATCTGGTATATTCATACTTCAATGATATGAATTAACTGATCAAGGATGCACTATTTGTATTAAGGGGGACCTTATAAGGAGAGAAATTGACGAGTGCGATTTCCCCAACTGCCGTATTAGGGGTAGGGGAGGTATTTCATTTATTGGATCAGGAAACCGTACAAGGACTGATCAATGAATTCGAGGTAGTTGGTGAAGAGCCCCAGCTGATGAATCCGCTGCTCCAA
>NW_011634236.1:0-316 GCF_000512975.1 Sesamum indicum
TTGGGTTTGAAGGACAGGGAGGCTTTCATTTACAAGCATAGATATGGTTAGTTTTTCTTTCTCTTTCTATTTGCTTTCACCTGAAAAACGTTGAGACTATGTTTACCCATTGATTTTAGTGAGAAAAAGGTAAATTAGGAGACAGTGTCTAAAACATAAAGTACAAATTACAACATTTGAAGCGAAAAAATATGTTCTCTCAGTACTTCAGTCGCCAAAATCCAAGATCCAAATGTAGCATTAGTTTCTTTATTTTTCTGTTTGTGATTGGTGATTTTTTTATAATATTCATTCTCTGTTGGATTTTTAGAAGTGT
>NW_011634237.1:0-316 GCF_000512975.1 Sesamum indicum
TTTTCAAGAGGACTTGGTAAATATTTTGTGAGTACTATATAATTTCATGAGTCGATAAATGGTTTTTGAGGTACACAGAGTTTTGCTAACTTAAATTGTGTTTGAAGAACCTTTAAATATTACTGGAAATTGGTTTCCTTGTCAACTATTCTTCTGTTATCAATTAATGTTCTCAAAAGCAGCTTTTATATTTTACTCAAAGATTTGTTTTTCTTGTCAAGTGTTTTATAATAAACTCATTTTTCCAAAATCAGCTTGAACTTACAATAATGAAGAAAAATTAACAAAATATTTTGATTAGCAATAGATGAAATCA
>NW_011634238.1:0-316 GCF_000512975.1 Sesamum indicum
ACCATTCCACATCGACTGCTCAACTGCATGCACTACATTGTGAAACCGATCCGCCAGTCCAGACACATAATTGTATCATCTACAATAATATAAACTACACCTTATATTAGTAGGACACGACCTTGTACCTTTATCAGGAACACCATCCCGATTATACTTAGAAGACCAGACAGCTGGCCTGGTGGCATCA
This sequence comes from Sesamum indicum, assembly GCF_000512975.1. Lineage (NCBI taxonomy): Eukaryota > Viridiplantae > Streptophyta > Magnoliopsida > Lamiales > Pedaliaceae > Sesamum > Sesamum indicum. The sequence goes on from NW_011634238.1 coordinate 191, forward strand.
AAAACCATTCTCTGTGTCGAATCCATCTGCACCGCATCACCCGAAGGCGTGCCCTCCATAACATTAGAAATTGGAGTTTGCTCCTCCTACAATTGGGCCACGGTGATGGCGTCAAAATACTCCTAC
>NW_011634239.1:0-316 GCF_000512975.1 Sesamum indicum
TTGTCAATTTTTCTTTAATAGTTGTCAATTTTAATAATATTCTATATATTTATATAGATAAATTGGTATCTTGAGCTTCATTTATAGATTAAAGAGAAGAAACAGTCTTCAGATTTGTCCAAAAACATAGGAAGTTATATGCATGCAAAAGTCTTATATTTTTTTTTGTACGTCTAGATTAGGTGTGTCAACGTGGGTTAAAACTCAGGAGTTCAATCCAGTTCATTAATTTTCGATTGTGTTGGATTTGTCATGATTTAGAATGGATTGTTATTGGTGGGATTTAAATAGAATTATTTTTTATATGGATTTAATA
>NW_011634240.1:0-316 GCF_000512975.1 Sesamum indicum
TTACTGCTTACACATAAAGTGATGTGCCACGTTGACGACCCATCACTCACCTCGCACAGAAGACCTGCTAAAGCTATAGCCGCTTGTGTTCACGCAAAGACTGTTCCAACATTACTCATTTGGCGTGTTGTATATAAGCTAATTGAGTACCTGACATGCGGGCAGCCTTAATGTTAAGGCTGCCCACACTTGGTTTCGGCATTAGTGAAAGCACGTATACGACAACAAAGAAGTCACCAATTCGATGTTCTCGTTTAAGTAATTTAAGTTTAGTACTCGTTAAAAAAAGAAAAGATGTTTTGACTTTTACTATTCG
>NW_011634241.1:0-316 GCF_000512975.1 Sesamum indicum
GAAGAACTCCGATTTCTAACACAAATTGGGCTGCAGGAGAGCTAAGAAACCGCTCAGTAGCGGTCGTAACTTCCACCAAAAATACATTGAAGACGGGTGAAACTGCCACCACCACCACAAGAAAACCCAAAAAATCAATCACCACTACTTAATTTTTGCCACGGCTACGGTGCTTACAACCGTGATTTGAAGCTCCAGAATCAGCTTCTGCACAATGAAGGGATGCTCAAGGTAACATATTTTCGATTGAGCGCGTTCCCTCACCATCTCCGGCAGAACAGGTTGGTGCACAGAATGTGGGCGATGGCGATTTGAA
>NW_011634242.1:0-316 GCF_000512975.1 Sesamum indicum
CTCCCACTAACGCACACACACCCCACACACATACACACGCACACCCACACACACACACACACCCACACACACCACACACACACACAGACACACACACACCCACACACACCCACCCACACACACGCACTGGGTTAGCTTTTTAGTAACTAAGGCATTTAAGCAAATGCGCAAGCGACAAGAAACATAAATCACCCAAGACGACTTAATCTTTAACAAAGTTAGTATAAAAACTTGTAATGAATTTTGATTATTTCATTAAACTTACCTCTCTTAAAAAAAATTAAAGCTAGTGTCTCCTTCGAGTAAAGAAATCAAC
>NW_011634243.1:0-316 GCF_000512975.1 Sesamum indicum
GACTCGATGGTTCAAATCAAGTTTGGACCCTCGCGCACCCACCTAAAGGTGTTAAGCCAGTTGGTTGCAAATGAGTTTACAAACATAAGCTTGGAGCTAGCGGGGAGGTACCTTCAAGGCTAGGTTTCTGGCAAAAAGATACACTCAACGACCCGAGGTCAACTTTGAGAAAATTGATTCGCCCGTGGCAATGACTACCAACAGGGCTACCTTAGACAGTCCTTAGACTTTGAGAATATTTTTTATAAAGCATAGGGCTACCTTAGACAGTCCTTAGACTAACTGCGGGCTCAGTGGTTGCATAGGCTGGGCTTGT
>NW_011634244.1:0-316 GCF_000512975.1 Sesamum indicum
AATTATAATTACGAATATAGTAACCATATAGACTATTTATTTATTTTGGACAATAAATTCAATTTTCTTCTTTTTTTATTGCCTAAAAAAGCAAATATAGTGGAATAAAGGTAATTCATAAATGATATGACAAATATAATTATATAAGGCATATAAATTATTTATAAAAATTTATAAACATTAAAATTCAAAATCATTAAACTATAAATAATGACAAAGAATATAATTATATATATATGTGTCTGTGCGTGTGTGTAACAAGCCAATAGATAATTGATATCTTACTACTTAACATATATACTACATTAAAATACTT
>NW_011634245.1:0-316 GCF_000512975.1 Sesamum indicum
ACAATCCATGTATTTAACAATAGTTATCCAATATCTAATACCAAAAATATAATTAAATGCAGAAAATAACAATCCATGCAATTAAAAAATGGATTTCAACCATACATCCAATATATATGGTTGTACAACTCCGTTTTTCAAAATTTTCTTTTTCTGAATTTTTGTAATTAAAAAACTGAAATAGAACCATGCATTTACGGAAAATCCAATTTTATAAAATGCATATATATTTATTATTTTTGAAATAAAACATAAATTCAGTATGATTTTTCATACAAAATGCATACACTATAATATATACAGTTTAATCCACCTA
>NW_011634246.1:0-316 GCF_000512975.1 Sesamum indicum
TTAGTGGCTAATTAACTAAATTTCACGAAAATTTACCAATTAATCCTACAATTATGTATTATAATATTTGGTGCGTCACAATTCTCCCCTCCTAATAAGAATTTCGTCCTCGAAATTTAACTAACTTATCGGCTCAGGGAATAAATATGGGTATTTTTCTCTCATGTTCTCCTCAACTTCCCAAGCGGCTTCCCTTGGAGAGTGATGACTCCACTTGACCTTCACCATTGGTATTTCTTTATTCTTCAATTTCTTTATACTCCGGTCCAAAATTTCTGTTGGCTCTTCTACATATGTCAATCCCTCTGATATCTCT
>NW_011634247.1:0-316 GCF_000512975.1 Sesamum indicum
TAAAAAAGTGCTTCTGAATTGATCTCATCTTTTAAGAATTTTCATTTTTCTTTGCCTTGAATAAAAAAAAAAGACTTTTTTTTATAGGAATATCACATAGATTTTTCAACCTATCTTTTTTTATTACGAAAAAGAATTAGACATTGCATTATATAACAAGAATTGTATTCTCTAAATAAAATAGAAAGACTTTTGAATAAACAAAAAGAGATCTTTTTGTTTTTGCAATTCTAGTCTTTCGATTTTATTTCGTTCCTATTCTCCTTTCTTAGAAAAAGGGACATTACCCAAAGTAAAAGATTTCTTCGTTCTTGAT
>NW_011634248.1:0-316 GCF_000512975.1 Sesamum indicum
GCTATGATTTTTTATGCACTCTATAAATGACATTGCAAAAGCTAATAGGTCGAAAACATTAAACTGAATCATGCTTATCACATTTTGGAATTAGAAGTATATGAGTAAGATTCAATGAAGGATCAAACCATTGATTATGCAACAAGTTAACAATGACAAAAGAGCTATTATTTTCTTATGATATGCTAAAATTATTTACAAAAGATTTGGGCAATACCATTGGGTCTGGGTGATTTCAAAGGAGCCATTTGTCAGATAGCTTCTACAATCTCCTTCTCTTTGTAGGGTTCTTTGAACGGTCATTTCATCTCCTTTG
>NW_011634249.1:0-315 GCF_000512975.1 Sesamum indicum
CTTTAGCATGATTTCGGGATGCCTATTTGATTCAATTCCAAACATGGTTTTAACTGCCCTTCCTTATCATTAGAGTAAGATTTCTTGACTTCTTACTTCTTATCGCCTCTTGACAGACCGTCCCGCAATGTTCGCCTTCTGTATGGACTCGTCATCTGATCCTGCAGATTGAAAGAGTAATCCGAAGAGCAGGACGCTAGTAGTCTTCCAGTAAACTTTACGGAAAGAAGTTAGAACGCTTAAAGTGAGAGAATTTCCTGCATTCGCTGCCATTGATTCGAGCACAAGAACCAAGACTGCCATGCTTCCTGCTGT
>NW_011634250.1:0-315 GCF_000512975.1 Sesamum indicum
TTTTAGAAGGGGTGTAAGTGTAATTTTAGAATATTTTTTAGAAAAAAATATAATTTCATATTTTTACTGGGCTCTAAGTATAATTAATCCTTATAAGAATATGCAAAGTTGAATTTCCTAATAATTGACTTTAAGATATTCTAAATTGAAATGGGGAAGATAAATGAGAGGGAAACTAAAATATACTAGTCATAAATATAAAAGATTCTCAATTTTTAATGTAATGGTACTTATCATACAAAATAGGTTAGTATCACAAAAATAAAAAAGAAAAATCAGGTATGGAGCTATTCGATAACGAAAAAGACTATAGGA
>NW_011634251.1:0-315 GCF_000512975.1 Sesamum indicum
TATTGCTCACATGTTCACACAAACTCACACAAAGAACAGAACCCTAATTGATGGATATTTAAACTTATTTAGCCCACCCGAAAGTCTGTCAGCTTCATGCGGAGTGAGAAATGCAGCAAAGCCATTGATGCTGTTCTTGTAACTGTAAACAAGAGAAGTTCTTGCATCTTCCTCAGTTTCCTTCACAGACAGTAGATATGAATGATGGCTTGCTTCAATTTCTTGGAACGTTCTCACTCCACTATGCTCCCCGAAGTAGACTATGTATACCTGTCACAAACAATACATATACAGCCTTCTACATAAGTACTAAAA
>NW_011634252.1:0-315 GCF_000512975.1 Sesamum indicum
TGTCAGCATCTCCTCGCGAAGTCCTTGGGCTGAACGTGAGATAATAAGATGGCTTTTCTGTACGTTTAGCTTGAGCCCTGACCATATAGCAAATCGATCCAATCCTGTTTTAAAGACTCCGATAGAGTCCATATCAGCATGATAGAATAACAACAAATCATCAGCAAAACCCAACTGAAAAATCCTGGATGTATCACATTTCCAGTGGAAAGAAAATAATTCATCCTGCTCCATCAATTGTAGAAAACCAAGTGTAGTACATCCATTACAAGCACGAACAGGTATGGCGAAAGAGGATCTCCCTGTCGAAGCCCT
>NW_011634253.1:0-315 GCF_000512975.1 Sesamum indicum
AGATGAAGTGTACAATTATAGAAGAAGTTGAGTAGATGAAGTGAGACAAATTGAAATTGAAATGCTTACACAATGTCTTGGCTTAAGAAGCCACCATACTCTTGTTCCAAAGCATAAGGAGTATCCCAGTGAAAGAGAGTCACATAGGGCTCTATTTCTGCATCAAAGTGTCGTATATATAAATAAAACAAATAAACTTACTGCAGCTCAAAATATTATTTAATTATTTTTTTTGAAAAATTTAGATGTAAAATATTTAGAACTGATATATATATATAATTATAAAGTTCAAACTCAACTATAATCTTTGAGAGT
>NW_011634254.1:0-315 GCF_000512975.1 Sesamum indicum
GGTATGAGGGTATTAGTGTTTTGGGGTTTTGGGTTTAAGGTTTAGGGTTTAGGGTTTTTTTTTTTAACCCACGCACACACCGACTCACAGACGCTCCCAATGGGGTTTGAACCCAACATCTCCAAAATGGAATGTTGAGCCCCAATCCATTGGGGTGTCCCCTAGGGGACGGTTTAGGATTTAGGGTTTAGGGTTTAGGGTATAGGGTTCAGGGTTTAGGGTGAGGGTGAGAGTTGAGGGTTGAGGGTTGAGGGTTGAGGGTTGAGGGTTGAGGGTTTACGGTTTAGGGTTTAGGGTTTTTTTTCTTTTTTTTTT
>NW_011634255.1:0-315 GCF_000512975.1 Sesamum indicum
AGAATTTGTGTGGTAAATTTGCTAAGCGTAACAATAACTATAAGTTTGAATAAAAGTGAAACAAACTTGTTTTAATAAAACCTTCGAAAATAGCTAAATCTTGAACGTTCTCATAATTCGATGAAACTTGACCCAAACGTTGGTCTAGACCCAAGAATTTGTTTGGTAAATGTTCTAAGCTTAATAATAACTACAAGTTTGTATAAAATAGAAACAAACTTGCTTTGATAAAACAGTGCAAAACAGTTAAATCTTGAACGTTCTCAGAATTCGATGAAACTTGATCCAAACATTGGTCTAGACCTAAGAATTTGT
>NW_011634256.1:0-315 GCF_000512975.1 Sesamum indicum
AATTTCAACAAAGGGTGATTTTTCTATTTTAGAATTCTCTTTAATTTTTTTTCACAGAAATTAATTTTTGTATGGGTAAAATGAACCTTTGAAACTTAAAAATTAAATGGGGGAAGGGGGGAGGGGGAAGAGAGGGTTGAAGGTTTTAATACTTTAGGGGTAATTGATATGGGGTGGATACTTCAGGGATGGTAACTGTTTTTGACCCTATAATAAATTTACAGCAAGAGTTCAAGTAAGAGTAAACAAGCCGAGGGCCCCTCATAGTCAATCCAACAGCCCATGGGGGGTAACTACCCAAGATGTTCATGGATC
>NW_011634257.1:0-315 GCF_000512975.1 Sesamum indicum
TCATCTAAGAAGTCACCAGTACTAGTAAAGCCCCAGTAGTTACCACTTAAATATGCTGCAGAATCACCTCCAGCATCTCCTTCATATATAACTCTTCTATTGCTTTCTTTAATAGTCAAATCATCCCCACCACAATTAACATGCAGAGAACATTTATCTGCCAGAGGCAAGCACAATATTCTTGATTACAAATTCAAGCTCTTAAAGTCTTGCACACAACATAGAGTTATTGGAAGACTATATAACCTTAAAATCAACTTAATTATGAAAATGCTAAGGAGCCCCACAGAGTTCTCATTTTGCTTAGGTATATCA
>NW_011634258.1:0-315 GCF_000512975.1 Sesamum indicum
ACTACCCAACATCAAACATAACATACTTATTTTATATTATCTCCAAAAACAAATCCAAACATACACACTATATCTAACTTATTTTTATTTATCTTTGTTTTTCTCTCTCTATCTCTACAAAATACCTAAAAACAAGTTAAAAATAAAACCAAACATAACAAGTCCAAGAATTCTCTAATAAAACTCCAACATAATTTCTCCATATAAACTAATATTTCTTTGTACTTCCACTGATAACCTTTTAAAATCTATTACCAATTAATAGATGTACATATGTATTTGTATATCTAAAGTTAATTTATTTTATCAGTTTTA
>NW_011634259.1:0-315 GCF_000512975.1 Sesamum indicum
CAAGCGTAATAATAACTATAGGAAAGGGAAACAAACTTTTTTTCATAAAAGCGTGCAAAACAGCTAAATTTTGAACGTTCACAGAATTCCACGAAACTTGACACAAACGTTGGTCGATACCCATGCATTTGTGTGGTAAATTTGCTAGTGTAATAGTAACTACAAGTTAGTATGAAAGGTAAACAAACATTCTTTAATAAAACCATGCAAAACAACTAAATTTTGAACACTCTCAGTATTCCATATAACATGACCCATACGTTGGTCTAGGCCCATGCATTTGTGTTGTAAATTTTCTAAGCGTAATAATAACTA
>NW_011634260.1:0-315 GCF_000512975.1 Sesamum indicum
TGGGATTTGATGAACACGTGGAACGAATCGTGGATAAGCTCACCAGAGGTGAACCTGATCTCCAGATCCTCCCCATTGTAGGGATGGGAGGGATTGGTAAGACTACTTTAGCTCAAAATATTTTTGATCATCCATATACTGTGCACTACTTTCCCAAACGAATTTGGCTCACAATATCTCAAGAATATAGTTTACGGGAAATTCTTTCATCCCTTCTTCATAATGGAAAAAAGCAAGAGAGTAATCAAACTGAGGCCGAATTAGGACAACGATTGTACCAAAGTTTATTCGGGGAAAGATATTTGATAGTTATGG
>NW_011634261.1:0-315 GCF_000512975.1 Sesamum indicum
AGTCAAATACAAATCACCGAGAAGGGATGAGAAATTAATTGGAAATTAATTTCATAATTACTTGGATTACTTATAAATGAGAGGGATCTATTGGATGGAGGAGCCTAAAAATAAATTAATAGGATTAATTTATGTTCGGCTTACCCTTATTATTTAATAAGTTGGACTTATTAATTAATAAAAGCTTACTGGGATCATTTATTTAATTGGATTAAATATATGATGGGTTTAATTAGGTGAATTTTAATTAAATTAGATTTAATAAAAAAATAATTGAGCCTGGTATTTTATTTTTAATAAAATCAGCAATTGCAA
>NW_011634262.1:0-315 GCF_000512975.1 Sesamum indicum
ATATATATATATATATCTAATTGACTATACTTACCTTCAATTCCAAAATACTTCAATTTACACAAGGGACTGCTCAACCCTCTATTTTGTCGTCATGTCCTATAATAGAAACTTATACATATAATTAATATATAGAATATCTTAAACTCTAAATAAAATATTGATAATGTTCATACATATTCCACTAATATTTTAATATTTCACTTATTTTAAAGTTCAAACCCCTGTTTCGTTTTCTTTTAAATAACTACACTCTCTAAACTTCCCAAGTATATATTTAATTTATCAACTAACTCATAAGAATTCATTTAATCA
>NW_011634263.1:0-315 GCF_000512975.1 Sesamum indicum
AAAAAAAAAGAGAAAAAAAGAATGAAAGAAAAGCAATATCCACTCATCAACCTGAAGTATGGAGATAAATGGTTGTCGCTTGCCAAAACATCTATCATTACATTTTAAAGGTACTTGCTAGTTTGCTCATTTTTATCTCTAGCTTTTTCAATTTTTAGAACATGTCGGTCCACATTTTGGATACATCTAAAATAGAAGTGTTTGAATGGCCTGTAAGTGTGTGTTGTTTTTAGTGAGATGCCTATTACTCTTGTGTTTTCAAACTATCTAAAATGTGGCTATTGCAAACAGCTCGTTGATGGAAATCATTTATCA
>NW_011634264.1:0-315 GCF_000512975.1 Sesamum indicum
AAGCTTGAGTTGGACAAAAGAAGGCTGAACGTGATGCCCAAAGCCATATATTCCCTGACTCATTTTGGGCCGACATTGCGTTTCAAGAGGTTGAGACGGACAACCATAATTATAACCTGCATGACCTAAATGGTATACAATTAGTTGTTGAGCTTTCTGTTGCTAATCAACAAGGAGCAGGTACATCCCGTCAGGGAACTGTAAATCTTATGATGAATTTGACGACGATAGCTTTGATGAGGATTACAAACTGAAGAAGACAATAATTCTGATTGACATTTAGCGTTTTCTATATGAAGTGTCTGTGTCTTTTGC
>NW_011634265.1:0-315 GCF_000512975.1 Sesamum indicum
AAGCAAGTTTGATTCCCTTTTATACAAACTTGTAGTTATTATGACACTTAGCAAATTTGGCAAACAAATTCATTGGTCTAGACCAACGTTTGGGTCAAGTTTCGATGAATTCTGAGAACGTTCAAAATTTGGCTGATTCGCATGATTTTATTAAAGCAAAGTTTGTTTCCCTTTTATACAAACTTGAAGTTATTATTACGCTTTTTAAATTTACCACACAAATTCTGGGGTCTAGACCAACGTCTGGGTCAAGTTTCGTCGAATTCTGAGAAGGTTCGAATTTAGCTGTTTTGCACGGTTTTGTTAAAGCAAGTT
>NW_011634266.1:0-315 GCF_000512975.1 Sesamum indicum
CAACAACAAACAAAAGCAAAACTATCTGCCGAAGCGGATAATACTGGTGCGCCATGGGGAAACCCAAGTGAATGAGGATGAGACTGTTCTTGAATACGTGCCCAATTACAAGATCAAGTTGAGCAAAAAGGGTCGCCATCAGGCTCACAAAACTGGCTCCAAAATCAGGGAAATTGTTTCTCATGAAAACAGCGACTGGAAGGTCTTCTTTTATGTTTCTCCGTCGAGCAGAACCAGGGAAACGATGGAAGAGATCATGGGCGGAGGAGAAACGTTCCCCAAAGAGAAAGTTGTGGGAGTGCGAGAAGAATGCAG
>NW_011634267.1:0-315 GCF_000512975.1 Sesamum indicum
AGAAACAAACTTGTTTTAATATAACCGTGCAAAACAACTAAATTTTGAACGTTATCAGAATTCCACAAAACTTGACCCAAATATAGGTCTAGACGCATACATTTTTGTGGTAAATTTGCTAAGCATAATAATAACTACAAGTTAGTGAAAAGGGAAACAAACTTGCTTTAATAAAACTGTGCAAAACAGCTAAATTTTGAACGTTCTCAGAATTTCACCAAACTTGACCCAAACCTAGGTCTAGACGCATGCATTTGTGAGGTAAATTTACTAAGCATAATAATAACCATAACTTAGTACAAAATGGAAACAAAC
>NW_011634268.1:0-315 GCF_000512975.1 Sesamum indicum
TTTACATACTCTTTTCTCTGATTTTCAAAGGATCTCTTGTGCATTTTCCCACTCTACAAAATTATTATTACCTCATTTTAATATTTTATCAAGTCACTTCGATTATTGCACTATTGTTCTTGCATCATTTTAAAATTCTCGATTACTGATTTAAACATGAAAATATTAACTCCTATTTTGCACGGTAGCCCTCTTTAATCCTAGGAAGACCATTATAGTTTTGTTGGACTCCAATATGTATCAATATTAATTATTTTTTAAATCAAAGTTGAAAAGATTATACTTTTAATATTAAGAAAACCAAAAAAGGAAACA
>NW_011634269.1:0-315 GCF_000512975.1 Sesamum indicum
GTGGCATCGTCATGACGCTTTGTTATGAAAATATCTTATATAAGTCAGTGTAAATATCATTAAATAAAATTATGAGAATTGTCTACGTTCCATTCACTCTTTATAAATTTACACACACACACACACACACACACAATTTATTACTCATCAGTTGCTTACTCACTCTCTTGTCATTGTCTCTTGCATTCTCTCCCTCCCCTACCCCCACACACACACATCTTCCGAAAAATTCTTTGTGCACAGCAGAAAAGATGGAGTACGGGTCAAACCAAGAAAGCAATGTAGATCTTCTCAATGATTCAACTACATTCAACT
>NW_011634270.1:0-315 GCF_000512975.1 Sesamum indicum
TTTTGTGTTACCGAAAAACTTTGTCTTGCTAAAAATTGTGTGGGAATCAAAAGGGTTGAGTTGGATTTGAATACTCAATTGGGACACATTTTGGCCGCTAAAAGTATGCTTTTTGATGATATTTTGGAACCTAATGTTAACTTGTGTATCTTCATATTCCTCTCGTCAAATTTCTAACCGAAAAGAAACCAATGTCATTATTAGTTCTTCTTTGCCGACTTTTCTCCCATATTTTGAAATCAAAGAGGCTGAAACCATTAAATTTATACTTTGTAAACTTCAAATCCAAATTTTGTGTGTTGATTTCTTTGAAAG
>NW_011634271.1:0-315 GCF_000512975.1 Sesamum indicum
TTTGATCGATCATGAGCAGTTTCTGCACCTCCATTTGGAATCAAATAAGTGGCCGAAACCGTTTTTTGTTACAGCGGTATATGCTAAATGTGATATGGTGGAGCGGCGAGATCTTTGGGCTGGCCTTCGGTTAATTTTGGTTGGCTCTTCGCCTTGGATTGTGGGAGGGGATTTCAATATTGTCCTCTGCCCAGAGGAACGGTCGGGGGGCGCTGCCCCGAGTGGTATCGCAATGTCTGATTTTCATGACATGATTGCAGACTGTGCCCTTACAGATGCCGGTTATACTGGGAGCCCTTACACCTGGTATAGTCG
>NW_011634272.1:0-315 GCF_000512975.1 Sesamum indicum
CATGCATGACTTACTTGATGAGTGTGACTCTTCTGGCAAAGCTTTCTAAATTACTATTCGGCGAGCTTCGATTCTCGCTATCGTTGACTTCAGGTGGTCAATTGTGCTGCGTCCAAACACAGGCAGGATACCCTGTTGGGGTTTCCCCTCCCTCTGACAAGACCGGACTAGGGGAGTGAGGGGTGCTTCTCGAGAAATGGACCATGCACTTAGCAAGGTTCGCTTTCTGGCCTCTTTCTTTGTGGCAATCCTGTCATTTTTTCCTGATGGTCTTGCAGGAGAAGGATTAAGCTTGACCAGCGGGAGAGGATAGGG
>NW_011634273.1:0-315 GCF_000512975.1 Sesamum indicum
TTCCCTTTTATACTAACTTGTAGTTATTATTACGCTTAGCAAATGTATAACACAAATGCTTGGGTCTAGACCTGCTATTGGATCAAGTTTTGTTGAATTCTGATAACGTTCAAAAGTTAGCTGTTTTGCACGGTATATTAAAGCAAGTTTGTTTTCCTTTTATACTAGCTTTTAGTTATTATTACGCTTACAAAATTTAACACACAAATGTTTGGGTCTAGACCATCGTTTGGGACAGGTTTCGTCGAATTCTGAAAACGTTCAAAATTTAGCAGTTTTGCACGGTTTTATTAAAACAAGTTTGTTTCCCTTTTA
>NW_011634274.1:0-315 GCF_000512975.1 Sesamum indicum
ACTTGACCCAAATGTTGGTCTTGACCCAAGAATTTGTGTGGTAAATTTTCTAAGCGTAATAATAACTACAAGTCCGTATAAAAGAGAAACAAACTTGCCTTAATAAAACAGTGCAAAACAGCTAAAGTTTGAACATTCTCAGAATTCGACGAAACTTGACCCAAACGTTGGTCTACACCCAAGAATTTTTGTGGTAAACTTGCTGAGCATAATAATAACTACAAGTTTGTATAAAAGGAAAACAAACTTTGCTTTAATAAAACCGTGCAAAAAACAGCTAAATTTCGGATTTTCTCTAAATTCAACGAAAATTGA
>NW_011634275.1:0-315 GCF_000512975.1 Sesamum indicum
GTTTCAGAAAACCCACAAAAATGGTTGTTCCTGTACTAAAGAAAATTCACTATTTGCAATACCAGTAGAACGTCCACCATTTTACACTGAGTACACACACCTCAAAGATCCAATGTTTTCGCTTGCAATTAACAACACCAAGAATTAGTACAAATGCAACTTAAAAGTTAGAATATAACATGACCAATGAGAGAATAGTAGACATCATCTTTCATTGCAGAATGAATCAAATTAATTTTTGAAAAAGACAACACAAGTGTGTTATGGAGCAAGGGATCATTTCCTAACAAGTACCAAAACTAAGTAAATTTCCAG
>NW_011634277.1:0-315 GCF_000512975.1 Sesamum indicum
ATTTACCTCCTTATATAAGGGGGTAAATTTGTTCATTTTAAAAAGTATAGGGGGTAAATTGCTATATTTTATTCATAGAGGGTAATTGCATTTTAAATATTACAAGGAGAAAATTGCAGTCACCCGTAAAATCTTTGTCAAATTTCAGAGTGTAATATGCATATTTGTACATATAATGGAGAGCTTCTCTTGTTGTAGGGTTTCATGTCGATTCACATGTAATCCAACAACTTATTATGGGTGTTCTAGATTTGTGTCGTGGATGACTAATCAACTGCTTTAGAATGGACAGTGAGGATCCTATTTTAGATTTGC
>NW_011634278.1:0-315 GCF_000512975.1 Sesamum indicum
GGCCACTATTTAGGAACACTTATTTGAAATGGTTTTAACAATGGTATTTGTAACAGTTAATGCAATTTAGGAACACGCGTTTAGAACTATTTTAGTAATGGTATTTGGATCGGTCATTAATTTAGATTTATAACATTTCTTTACCATTACTAACGTCGTTCCTAATTTTTTAATTTTATAATTTATTTATATTTTTTAATTTATTCATATATTTAATAAATTGTAATAGATAAATAAAATATATTTAAATTAATTGAATAAATTTTTAATTAATTATAATTATGAATTTAATTAAGTAATTTAATATGAAATAAT
>NW_011634279.1:0-315 GCF_000512975.1 Sesamum indicum
CACTATTCGTCATTCCCTTCCACAAGAAAGCTCGCAACCGTTTCTCAATTTCATTAATAACTTTCTTGGGTCCGATTCCCAATAAAAACTCATTGTTGTAAGTACAGATTTAATAATTTGTTCTCTACCAGCATAAGACAAAGTGGTACCTTCCCAACCAGCAATCCGTTTATCAATCTTCAGTAATAGTGGTCGGCAATCTGCAATAGTTAGTCGAGACGATATAAGTGGTAACCCCAGATATCTCATTGGAAGAATCCCTTCCTGAAATCCAAGTAGCGCCAACATCTCCTCACGCAGTGCTTGTGCTGAACG
>NW_011634280.1:0-315 GCF_000512975.1 Sesamum indicum
CGTGACTAAAGTGATCTCTGTGATTTGAGGCTCTGTTGTGAGTTGACGTGCAACCGTGGGCTATGTGGTTTCGGTTGATTTTTGGGTTTGATATCTTTGTGACCGTGTCCCTATATATTTGGATCTGGCATTATCCTGAGCCATTTTCAAACAAAGTTCTTTTATTTGTTTTGCTCTTTATTTTTCCTGTTAATATTCATTAGATCAATAATTTATTCTTGGTCTATATTTTATAAAGAATTTCGTACTCCAAATCCTCTTTAATAGTTTATTAGGTCCTTTGTGGAAAGAGATATCAGTGAGGGATTATACATT
>NW_011634281.1:0-315 GCF_000512975.1 Sesamum indicum
AGCTCTTGGAATGCTCGTTCACATTTCTCCGCATTTAAACACTTTTGCTTTTCTCAAAATTTTAAAGAAATGCAAATTCCTATCTGCTGAGAAATAAATCGATTAAGTGAAGCGATCTTACCAGTCAGTTTTTGGACGTCTTTAACTGAGGTCGGTGATTTCAGCTGCAGGATCGCCTCAATATTTTCCGGGTTAGCTTCTATTCCTTGGTTGCTCACCATGTATCGCAGGAACTTGCTGCCTCCGACGCTGAATGTGCACTTCGTTGGGTTGAGTTTCATCCCATATGCTCTCATAATGGCGAAGGTTGCCTTT
>NW_011634282.1:0-315 GCF_000512975.1 Sesamum indicum
AAGAGACCATCCAAGTGCCTTGAACTACACACCTGTCTCGACTTCTCTTTTTAATTGAATATCTATTGTTTAATTCAAGTTGATCCTGCACCTAAAAAACAAGCACACTAGAGTAAAAAGAGTATAAATTAAGCCACAAATAAAGTAAAAAGTCTAACATATTAGATTAAAGAGATAAACAAATTCCATTAACTAATCAGTCGGAAGTGGTTGTGTATGAAGGAAAGCTTATAAACTTTAACTGAAACTTTTAACAAAAAATTAAAGTGAGACATATTGCCTTATATTGCAAAGTACATACCTTCACCACCAAAT
>NW_011634283.1:0-315 GCF_000512975.1 Sesamum indicum
AGGAAGGGTGAGGCGGTGGGAGGTGGGCCACAGCCCACTCTCATCTTTTTCTCTACTCTTTCATATATATATATTATTACTTACATATATATAATATTATTATTACATATATTTAATATTATTATTATTTTATTTATTTAATTAAATTTTTCTCAAAATATCAATTGCGTCCTTCCTAAATTTCTTAATTAATAGAAATTGTCCCAAAATATTATAACGAACTCCAATTTAATTCATTCAAGTATTATTATATTCCAATTATGACCCATAATTTAGTGGCTAATTAACTAAATTTCACGAAAATTTACCAATTAA
>NW_011634284.1:0-315 GCF_000512975.1 Sesamum indicum
TTTTTCAGGGTCATAAACATTTAAACATTTTGACTGGCTATAGTTACATGTTTTGGAACGGTTAACATCCGAAGAAAGGCAGGCCATCCCTCATTTCAGAAGTAATTTCAAAAGTCATTACAACTTGTGAGTGCCAGTTATTTATAACGGCTTTACGAATACACATGTGTAGTAATGGCTTCTGTAACGATTACAGTTGTTACAAACAAATGCAATTCTTATGGACTCAGAAATGACATCATCAAATCTTCTCCATTCCAATCTTGCTACAAAGACCATGCACAACCGTTTTAAAAAAATCGTTACAGATCCCAC
>NW_011634285.1:0-315 GCF_000512975.1 Sesamum indicum
ACAAGAAACGTAAATCACACAAGACGCCTCAACCTTTAACAAAATTAGCATAAAAACTTGTGATGGATTCTGATTACATCATGAAACTTACCTTTCTTCCAAAAAGTTAAAACTAGTGTCTCTTTTGTAGTAAATGTATCATTCACTTTCTAAAGAAGAGCCACAGGAATAGTTGTGCTATTGATCAAGCAACACCACGAATTCAACAATACCCGTAATAATCATAAAATGTTGTGAAACTATGGTGACACACCCACTTTTTTTATGTTCAAAATAGAAGTAAAACATGTTCTACCGTGACACACCCACACACAC
>NW_011634286.1:0-314 GCF_000512975.1 Sesamum indicum
TTAGAAATCCTGTTACTAACATTTTTTTCAGGTACACTGGAGCGGGTCCCCACACAATGATGAAATAGCCAATCCCTATTAAAAAAAGACTCCTGCCTAATGACCTTGTGTCTTTGATCCAAGGTGGAGCATGTTAATATTGGTGGCCCAAAGTCTATTTAATTCTTTATCCCACCTGGAGGCCCACTACTTCAACCGACCCGGCCAGCCCATGACCCGCCCCAAGTCATCTCTCTCTCTCTCATATACGTATCCTTTCACCTAATCCCAATCTTCTCATTTCTCTCAAGAATCGACTACAATCCTCTCTTTCC
>NW_011634287.1:0-314 GCF_000512975.1 Sesamum indicum
CAAGGAAGCCAGACCTAATCGCCCTTGATCGACTAGCACTGGACTTTCTTAAGGCAGGGGATTTGAGTTCCGACTTAAGAGTTATTTAAATGTTAGAAGTTCAAAACCAAAAGACAAAGCGCATCGCTCGTCAGTAAAGTCAGTTATTCGTCTTTTATAAACGAGTGTTGTGTACTAATAGACTTGCTTACCGTAACCGCAAAGAAAGAACGGTTCTATCTATTTATCCATAACTCAATTACATCGCTCCTCTCCTTATCAGTCGAGTGACTTCATACCTCTCCTTATCAGTCGAGCTCAATTACATCGATCCT
>NW_011634288.1:0-314 GCF_000512975.1 Sesamum indicum
TACGGGGACCTGCTAGCATGACCGAAAGCTCACTCGGAGGTTCTCAACTAAACAGGTCACATGTCTTATGGTTCCTTAGCGAGTTCCATGCTCTGCCTTGGAGTGTTCTAGACTAGGCAGTCTCTCCGCCTATGGAAAACTGGGTAGGGAATCAGTGATTTGTCAGGTTCAAAACAGGTGGAGGATCTATGGATTTCTTTGACTGTGAACCTTCTTGTTTCAGTTGTTCCTAGGGGACTCCTGAAATCCCTCTTTTTCTAGGGGTGCACATAAAAACCCAGATGGCCTAAGGAAAGAGAACCTAACGGGTGTAG
>NW_011634290.1:0-314 GCF_000512975.1 Sesamum indicum
TTCGCTCATTGGAAAGGCCAGAAAAGGATGAATTTTGTTTACAACTGTGAGTTCAATAAAAGACAGATTTTAAATTCTAGAGTGTAATTTCCTATGTTATGATTGGTAATATTGATCAACTTAACGCTGCTATTCAAATTTCATTAATTGTGAAGGTCAAAGCTTGATTCATATGATGAAGTTGCTAGAGAGTAGCGAACCAACTCAGAGTCGATGATCCGTCCAAACTACGGCTTACATTACACAATATCTACTCTCAGCGTCCAAAAGCTCATCCTATAACATATCCAGGAGTAAAAAACTTGTTAGAGATG
>NW_011634291.1:0-314 GCF_000512975.1 Sesamum indicum
AGAAATATGTTGATAAAATTGGTGACTGCATCCCTATTAAGGCCAATGATAGACACTATCAAATTTCATGCTATGATGGGAGTCAGTTCTCAGTGGATTTGGAGAGGAGAACATGCACATGTAGATTGTGGCAGTTGTCAGGAATTCCTTGCAAGCATGCATGCAGTGCAATTTTTAATCAAAATTTGCAACCTGAAGATATGGTTCACCCTTACTACAATGTGGATACATACAAGTCAGTGTATGAACCTGCTATACTACCAATCAGTGGTGAAATGCTGTGGTCTGAGACAGGCTTCATTCCTCCATTGCCT
>NW_011634292.1:0-314 GCF_000512975.1 Sesamum indicum
AAAATGCAATGAAACCATAGTTCGAATGAGTGTACCCTTGGAGTTCCTGGTTTGATGTAGTTAATAAAAATAAACGATAATGAAATTAACGAGGCTAATAGTTGAATGTAATGCGAGAGGAACAAAAATCGTAAATCAAGAATTCCCTTTTCTTGATTTATTTTGGACCTACATAGTTGGTTCATTCACCCAATGCCTCAACGTAGAGACCCACTAAAGTCGCGTCCACACCACACCGGAACTTGGGATTTCTCAATTCAATTTGCTAAAAGAGAATCAAGGAGAAGGATACACCAATTGCGTGCAAGAGGGGG
>NW_011634293.1:0-314 GCF_000512975.1 Sesamum indicum
CTCTCTGTCTCGCTCTCTCTCTCTCTTTCTCTCACATCAAGCTCTCTCTCTCTCTCTCTCTCTCTCTGTGTCTCTCATTAAGCTCTCTTTCTCTCTCGATCTGTCTCTCTCTCTCTCTCTCTTCAAGCTGTCTCTCTCTCTCTCTCTCTCTCTCTCTCGCTCTCTCTTTCTCACCAAGCTCTCTCTCTCTTCTCTCTCACACACACACACATACACACACCCACACACACTGCACACACACACACATACACACCCACACACACTGCACACACACACCCCACACATCAACCTCTCTCTCTCTCTCTCTCTCTCTC
>NW_011634294.1:0-314 GCF_000512975.1 Sesamum indicum
AGTCCAAACGAGAGAGAAACACTCAGGCGCGATTTTCCGGCGAACGGGTGAACGGCCGGCGATTTTTCCGACGACTAGTGATGTACGCCGACTTCCTGACGTGGATGTTGAGGTGGCGTTGGTTGTGAGTGACATGGATGTTGAGGTGGCGACGGGTGTGAGTGACGTGGATGTTGAGGTGGCGCCGGTTGTGAGTGACTTGGACCCTGAAGTGGCGATTGAGAGGTCGGCTGACGTCAGTCCTACTAGGGCTGACGTCATCAGTGCTGCAAGGGCTGATGTCAGCGCTTACTCTTCTGCTGACATCAGCCCTG
>NW_011634295.1:0-314 GCF_000512975.1 Sesamum indicum
TTCATAACACTAAAAAATACCGAATCAGCTCAACCCGGCCAAATTGGGGACTCTGGTGGTCTGACTTCTCAAAATATTTAAAACTAAATACCTAATGTTATTAAATTATCTCACCCATATTTAGGTGCACTAGAAAAATATAATATTTTATCATAATTAATTATTATAATCAAAAGAAAAAAAGTTGTGACAAATACAAATTAATTATAGCTTTGGAATAGTCATTAGGCCTTGTTTCTGCAAATGCGGCCAAAACATTAGTCCTGGTTTGGTGAATAAAGATTAATCGTGGTAAAAATTTAAATTTTTACTTT
>NW_011634296.1:0-314 GCF_000512975.1 Sesamum indicum
CTAAACCCTCCGCCGTATTCGCCGTTCGTACAGCTTCCCGTAGTACCTGCGCGTGTCCTGAACGGAGTCCAGACGCGCCGGCAATCTCCGGTCAAAGCTTCGGAAATCGCCCTCTTTTCGCCTACAATTTCGCCGCAACTTCTCTCTAGATTTCTGGCCAAGTTCCGACGAATCTCCGGTCAAACCATATACCATTCGACTCCTTATCACAAGGCGATCATTTCCCCCTACCAATTTGGATTCTAATCGAGCAAGGAAGCTGGGCTCTTCCGTCGACCGCCGCTGACGTTCGCCGTCGATTCTCCTCCGTCCGA
>NW_011634297.1:0-314 GCF_000512975.1 Sesamum indicum
GTATTTTGATTAATTTGCTCGATATAGGAACCTCTTAATCCTATTCGACCATTAACTATGGCCACAGATTTATAGAGCGTAGACGCATTTCTAAGAGCATAGGAGATACATCTATCACGTTTTGACAGGGGATAAAACCTCTTTTTGGAGCTCATCGTCCTCGCTACATACTTTAACTGCACTAGACAAGACTTATGATAACCATGTCTGAGTCACGATCACCTCTTGCATAAATCTAGGACTCTCATCGCATGCAGGTGACTCCCGTGATTCCTCAAGTCTAAGGACTACTCCCATACTATTGGAGCTGGGAA
>NW_011634298.1:0-314 GCF_000512975.1 Sesamum indicum
AATAGACTCGATGGTTCGAATCAAGTTTGGACCCTCGTGCACCCACCTAAAGGTGTTAAGCCAGTTGATTGCAAATTGGTATACAAATATAAGCTTGGAGCTAGCGGGGAGGTTACTGCCTTCAAGGCTAGGTTCATGGCAAAAAGATACACTCAATGACCCGGGGTCAACTTTGAGAAAACCTATTTGCTCGTGGCAATGGCTAAGCTCATTAGGATACTGCCTGCCATAGCAGCGTAGTATGACTATGAAATATGGCAGATGGACATTAAAACGTCCTTCTTGAATGATTTCATCGAGTAACTGATCTACAT
>NW_011634299.1:0-314 GCF_000512975.1 Sesamum indicum
GGTGTCAAGGACAGGCCACATCAAGTGAACTAGGAGAAGTAGGGCTGGTTGATTTGTTGTTGGATATAAGTTAGATTCTGCTGCTGAAGGTACTCAAGACTTGGTCCAAAGCTTCAGCTGTAATGATCAAGCATGCATTTCATATTTTGCTGATGTACTGTTGGCTACAATTATCAAATGCATGTTGTTTAACTACAGTGAAGTGGAGAAAAATGTGGGTGGTGGAAACATTAACATGTTGTGTCTTTCTGGAGATCAGTGGATACACCCAAATATCTGAGGACTGCAGTACAGGCCTTCTTATGACCTTTGCC
>NW_011634300.1:0-314 GCF_000512975.1 Sesamum indicum
TTGTCCTTAATTAGACATCGATTAAACTAATCGTGGTCGTGCTTATCGTTACAATGTATAATTATTAGTGATAAAAATTAAAATTATCATTAAATATAGTCAGTGACATATTTGTAGTTATAACATTTACTTATATAAATTGGTATATACATATATTACAAATAGGAAAAAAAAATAATAAATAAAGTGGAGAAGACAATATTATTTTTTAACTGTATGTTTTTATTTTGTAAGAATAATATTTTTATTTATAAAGTACCTATTAAGTTTTAGTTTATATAAATTTATTTTATTATTATAACATAAGAATTTTA
>NW_011634301.1:0-314 GCF_000512975.1 Sesamum indicum
GACTCACCCATATGGGTTTTGTTTCATTTGCTAATTCCCAATCCCAATATTTTTCAGTTTTGGTCTTCTTGGTCTTCTTCCTCTCTCCCTGGAAGTAGGACATCAAATGAAGAATATATGACAAATCTTGGAAAAGCAAAGTATAAAAGGAAGTGTTTCTAAAAGGCCACTACCTCTGGTACTTCTTCTCCCTCTTTTGGTTCTTCCTCCTCTTCTACCTGCCAAAATTTGATATTAACGATTAATACGATAATGTAACTTTTAAAAATCCTCCGCATTAGTATAACGAAGAGAATAAAACTTGGCTGCAATCA
>NW_011634302.1:0-314 GCF_000512975.1 Sesamum indicum
CGGCGGGTGTAATATACGATATAGCGATGCAAGAGTGAGACATCCATTCGTATCTCGCCAATGAACACGATCATCGTCTCCATGGATTATGGGCAAATTCTGTACAATCTCCAAACATGTCCGTGATAAGGGCCAATGCCGATGCCCATCTATAACGACCCTATTAAAGTTCTCCGAGAGTCCAAGACAAGTGAGTTGTGGGCCACGTGGGAACCTTTGAATAAGTGGTCCGATGGGGTGCCATGGGTTCTGCCACAAATAGAAGGTAGCTCCATCACCCACTTGGTAATCCACCAATGGTCGAATAACGGTAC
>NW_011634303.1:0-314 GCF_000512975.1 Sesamum indicum
ATGCACACTCCACTCGTGCGTTGTGTTCACAGAGAAAAATTTGCACAAAAATACTAGGCAAAAAATACTATAGCATATCTAGTCTTTGACGGAAAAAAGAATATATATACATAGATGTTTCGTAATATTTAAGGATTTTAAAAGAAATTTATTCCTTTTCGATAGCCCCACTGTATATAAGATTTGTTGGTGTTAAAAATTCTTAAAATTAGGTCATATGTGTATCTCCTTGTATAAAATCCATGCCTTCAAAAAATTCACATATGATTAGATTTACAAATTTCAGTTTAATAAAAAATTTGAGAGGATAAGGG
>NW_011634304.1:0-314 GCF_000512975.1 Sesamum indicum
ACCCATTTCAATATTAAACGGGCTTTGGAATGTCCTGCTGATATGTGCTAAATCCCGCATTTTTATGTAGTGTACGGTATTTAAATTGTTGCAACACTGTAAATATTCTGAATTTGGACACAATTTCATATGTCATAAGTACACTCGTATTCCCTATTAAACTTGTGTTTAGTTGTTGTTGATATTGAATTTTATTTTTTGTTCTACTTTAAATAAATTTATCATATTCACTCTTTATGTATTTACACACATTCACTCACACTCACACACTCACATACATAATAAATGACCCAACGATTACTTACTCACCCTCT
>NW_011634305.1:0-314 GCF_000512975.1 Sesamum indicum
AAAATTCGACGAAACTTGACACAAACATTGGTCTAGACCTAAGAATTTGTGTGGTAAATTTGCTATGCGTAATAATAACTACAAGCTTGTATAAAAGGAAAACTAACTTGCTTTAATAAAACCGTGCAAAACCGCTAAATTTTGAACGTTCTCAAAATTCAACGAAACCTAACCCAAATGCTGGTCTAGACCCAAGAATTTGTATGGTAAATTTGCTAAGCGTCATAATGATTACAAGTTTGTATAAAAGTGAACAAACTTGTTTTAATAAAACCGTGTAAAACAGCTAAATTTTGAACATTCTCAAAATTCAA
>NW_011634306.1:0-314 GCF_000512975.1 Sesamum indicum
CGGGTCCACCGGATTAGACCCGCACCGACGGATTTTGTATTGGGAGGGACGGGCAGGTCCTGGGTCCATCCAAAGTTGGCAGGCGAGTCCCGATTCCACCCAAACTCACTTCGAACCCGCCCCGCATGAGATAGAATAGAAAATGCAACGAGATTTAAAATAAACTCTAATTCGCAATACATATATATTATGTATATATGTATGTATATATATATATATATATAGTGCCCATATAAAGAAAAGGAAAACTTCGAAAGTAAGATAAAAGGGAACAACAATGGTATTTGGTACTAACATTTGAAAAGCCCATTTGT
>NW_011634307.1:0-314 GCF_000512975.1 Sesamum indicum
AATAACTACAAATTTGTATAAAAGGGAAACAAACTTGCTCTAATAAAACCGCGCAAAACACCTAAATTTTGGACTTTTTCAGAATTCGACGAAACTTGACCCAAAGGTTGGTCTAGACCCAAGAATTTGTGTGGTAAATTTGTTAAGTTTAATAATAATTACAAGTTTGTATAAAAGGGAAACGAACTTGCTTTAATAAAACCGCGCAAAACAGCTAAATTTTGAACGTTCTCAGAATTCGACAAAACATGACCAAAATGTTGGTCTAGAACCAACACTTGTTGTGGTAAATTTTCTAAGCTTAATAATAACTA
>NW_011634308.1:0-314 GCF_000512975.1 Sesamum indicum
CGTAGAGCATATTCTAACTCATCCCCCTCTGGGCTAGTGAGCACCACTCCAGCTCCACTACTAGCAAGTGTAGAGGAGCCATCTATATGTAGTAACAAGTTACCTTCATCTTCTTCTCTAAGTCTTGCTTTGGTCAAGAATTCGACCAAAGATTGTGCTTTGATAGCCGACCTGGGTTGGTAAGAAATGTTATATCCACTAAGCTCGATAGCCTATTTAATCATTCTTCCTAAGGTTTCTACTTTGCCTAAAGTCTCGCAATGGGACATTAGTACACAAAAAATAGAATGTGATAAAAAATACGGCCACAGTTT
>NW_011634309.1:0-314 GCF_000512975.1 Sesamum indicum
TTCTCCTACAAAGAAACTCATAACACCAACCCCATTCGTAATTCCATCAATTACTCGTCTATCAAAAAAATCAGTTAATTGAGCTAATCCTCTTATCGCCCCAGTAAAGGATGTTGTATAAAAAGTATCTATATAAGCACGATTATATGACCAATTATATAGGATGTTTATAATTTTGTCCCAACGACTTCTCTTCGGACCTGTTTTAACAAATAAATTAATTAAGTCGAAATTTTTGAAAGAGGAATAAATAGGTTTATATAAAAAGGACGCTAGAAATATTCCAAAAGAAGCTATACTGACTGAAAAAATTG
>NW_011634310.1:0-314 GCF_000512975.1 Sesamum indicum
CGTGAGCTGTTGAAAATTGGGGGAAGCTGACGTGGCCGGTGAAACTGCAAGGTGTAAAAAAAAAAATCGGAGAACATGACGTGGCAAGCTGACGTGGAAAAAAAGGCCACGTCAGCTTGCCAACGTGGACATTGTTTTAACCACCAAGACCACATTGTTTCAGGAACAACGAACTCATCCTTCGAATAATCCGGCACCAGCTCAACCCTCCTCCCACCCCTAATCTCAAACACGATTTCCTCAGATTTCTCGATAAATCATCAGTCTTTGCTCGCGCCTCAGAACATGCAAAAATGAAATAGCTGAACGAAGCT
>NW_011634311.1:0-314 GCF_000512975.1 Sesamum indicum
CCCGGTGTAAGATACTACAAAGGAAAATCGGATTATGTGCAGAAACCCATTCCCATAAGCGGGTTTGAAGGCATATGGAGACTGTTCTATGAACCAGAAGGCAGGGAGGCAGAGATCTTGTTGACCCCATATGGTGGAAAAATGGCTGAAATTCCTGAATCTGCTATCCCATTTCCTCATAGGGCTGGTAATCTTTACAAGCTACATCATATGGCGTACTGGAAGGCTGAAGACGCACAAAACGCCGACAAGTACATAAATTGGATTAGAAGGCTTTACAGTTACGTGGCTCCTTATGTTTCCCAGTCCCCCCG
>NW_011634312.1:0-314 GCF_000512975.1 Sesamum indicum
TCTATCTTATTTTTTATTAATTTCGTAAAAGATAGTTATAAAAATTATAAACATATTATAAACTTTGAATTATTTTGAAAAATATAATTAGTAATAACTATTTGTTTAAGAATTAATATAATAATTTTTTATATGGCGTATAATAGTTGCTATTTATTAAGATTCTTTTAAAAAATGTCCTTAATGGATCTATAGTTTCACTAGGGTGGTTGGTTCTATTTTTCAATTTTCTTGCTTGAACTATGTCTGTTTTCGTATTATTAAGTTAATTATTTTGATGCAATTATTCAAAAATATTCTTAGATTGTGTAGGT
>NW_011634313.1:0-314 GCF_000512975.1 Sesamum indicum
ATAGTTGGAGGGCACCACACTAAATTAAATTCAAATAAATCCAAATTACAGTATCCAACGCACCAATACAATCATCCACACTCGTGCCATCACCATCCTTTGGTCGGTACGTACACAAAATCTCTTTATAAGAAAATAATCTAAATTTTTGGTACAATTATTAGCATTAAATTTCATCCTGTATTTATACATATAGAAATTTTAATACATCAATTAATGAAATTTAAAAATTGTCAAATAATGCATATATTGACTGGAAATTAATTCATATCTTGAAAATTTTTGGGTGAACCTTTTGTTTTATATATATA
Source organism: Sesamum indicum (assembly GCF_000512975.1). Lineage (NCBI taxonomy): Eukaryota > Viridiplantae > Streptophyta > Magnoliopsida > Lamiales > Pedaliaceae > Sesamum > Sesamum indicum. The sequence continues at coordinate 312 of NW_011634313.1, forward strand.
TAT
>NW_011634314.1:0-314 GCF_000512975.1 Sesamum indicum
TTACTTGTTGGTTGCTATTCGATGCTTTGGGGGAAGCCTGTTTGTGGGAATCAAGAAGAGCTTAACTATTGCTGTTCTTTGGAACCAAGTGTTATTATTGGAGCAAAGAAGGTTGCAGCATATCCCAGTGTATTTTATATATGTAATGCTGTTATTAGACCAATGATTTTGTGATTAATATTATCTAGTTTCTGGATCAACCTCTCTACAAATCATGATCTGGAGTAGCAGGTTTTCATTGAAATCATGATGTCAAGGAATATATTTTTATATGTTCTAATCAGCTACTGCATTTCTTTTTCAATTTTATCGAC
>NW_011634315.1:0-314 GCF_000512975.1 Sesamum indicum
TGTTTTGGAAAGCTGCATCAACTTACAGTGTTAATCAACACTTAAAAACAATGACTGAGATTGAAAAAATGCACCCAAAAAAAGATGTTGAACAAACACCATACGAATGGTTGGCTGAAATACCTCCAGTACATTGGGCAAAATGTTTCTTCCCAACTAAGACAAAGTGTAATGTGCTTGTGAATAACATGAACGAATCTTTCAATCATATTATCCTGGAGGCAAGAGAATTACCAATAATTTAGATGTTTGAACGGATAAGGAAGAAGTTCATGGGAAGAATTCAAGTGAAAAGAGAGGGGATGGAAAAATAC
>NW_011634316.1:0-314 GCF_000512975.1 Sesamum indicum
TAGCGAAGACCAGCCTACTTTCGGTCCTGGTGGATCTAATAGCCTGTAAAGTGCCTGAGTTGTAGGTTGTCCATGATCAAATCTCCACACAATGCGGTCCTCCCCTCCATCGATTGGGGGTAATGTATGTGTGATCTCCAAACATTCGAAATCTGTGATAAGAGGCCATTGCCACTCTCCTCCACTAATCACCATACTGAGTTTTGCTGATTAAGTTTCATTAAGTAAAAAATGGTACAGTACAACAAACTGATCATCAGGTGGTTTCTCCCTCGACAGGCCAAGGGATACGCCATAGTCTATACAAAGCTCGT
>NW_011634317.1:0-314 GCF_000512975.1 Sesamum indicum
TATTTTTGTAATAGGATTTGAGCTGACTGATCAAAATGTAAATCCTAGAGATTCTTAGAAACCTCATTTTTTGTAAACATGACGTCGGGGTGAGAATTTTGACGACCCCTGTACATGACACTTTATTAATACAACTTTTGGCAGCTCACGTATTTTGCTTCTTTATTTGCCCCTTGCATGTCTTTCTGATCATATGAAGCTTGCTTCTTTTCAACCGTTCTTTTAGTTCACTAGTGACATCAATGCGTCTTTTTCAGTTCGCATTTTGGACGCGTCTTTTTCAGTTCGCGTTTTACTTGAGTGCGTCTTTTTCA
>NW_011634318.1:0-313 GCF_000512975.1 Sesamum indicum
ATTATACCAATAGCCCCGTTAATTTCATTGTCATTTAATTTTATTAACTACACCGAACGCTCAGGAAGTCCAAGTGTACACCCCTTGGAATTTATGGTTCATTGCGATTTCATTTTATTTTATGCAATTTATTTTATCTGCTTCCGCTTGCGCATTCCCGGACCGACCTACTCGCACCTCGTGGTGCCTTTCATCCACACCATACCAGAAAATAGGATCCCTCAATTCAATTTGCTAGAAAAACATACCAAGTGTTGAGGAGAAGGGCCGAGCGATTTTTACTTCTAGGGTAGGAAATTATTTTTGTGTTGTG
>NW_011634319.1:0-313 GCF_000512975.1 Sesamum indicum
AGCTATAGTAATATTCAAATCTAATAAATTTAATAATCTAACTAACCAACGATATCATTTTTATATCCGATTTGATATTTAATTCGACATTATTTTAAATAGTTAAACACGTAAAATATTCCGATTAAATAGTACATCGCTCAATATAAACAATATTTAATAAAAGAACTAATTAAATTATATAATTATATAAATTAATAGAAAATAAAATGACAATTTTCGTACCTCTGTTATTTTTCGTTTTCGGCCGATAATTGAAATTCTCACAATTTGCATTTGTGTGTGTGTTATGTGTGTATACAAAACAATAACT
>NW_011634320.1:0-313 GCF_000512975.1 Sesamum indicum
ACCGATATTGTTGTCTTTGTGGTCTTTTTATGTCCTTTTTAATATTTTGTGTGCTTGCATAGATGTGTATTGTCATTTTGTTTATCTGATAGGAAGGAGTATTTGTTGAAACGAAGAGCAATAATAGACAAGAAAAAGTGCATTGTCCCTCTTCCTTTTTTCTTTCAATATATCTCGTTAGAATGAAGTGGACTTAGATTAATTACTTTACAAGAGGGGATATAGTGAGAGAAAAAGAGTGGGTGTGTGTGTGTGTGTATGTGTGTGCGTGTGGGGTGTGTGTGTGTGTGTATGTGTGGGGTTTGTGTGTCAT
>NW_011634321.1:0-313 GCF_000512975.1 Sesamum indicum
TCTCAAGAGTCTGCCAGCGGTGAAGAATCCTGAACAGCCTGCTTCACTTCAGCACCCACAATAGACCATGCGGCTTGATAAAATCCCGAGGTATACCCATCTGGCCCAGGGACTTTATCAGCTGCAATATCAAATATAGCCAATTTAACCTCATCATCTGACACTGACGCATCATCACTCGAGCCTCTTCATTGGTCACAATGTGGAGTACCCACGGATGTAGGTACCGAAGGTCTAGAAACCTTCTGCTCCGCTCGCTCCCAGCAAGTTGCCATAGAACCCAATAAACTCCTGGATCACCTCCTGGTAATCC
>NW_011634322.1:0-313 GCF_000512975.1 Sesamum indicum
GACTGGGCTACTTGCAAGGAGACCAGGAAATCTCTCACAGGTTATTGCATATTCTTAGGGGGAAGCCTGATATCTTGGAAAACTTAGAAGCAGACTATCGTTTCACGATCTACTGCAGAAGCTGAATATAGGAGCATGGTATCAACCACTTGTGAGCTTATATGGATTCACAGCTTGCTCAAGGATTTGAAGGTTGATGTTCAGACTCCTATTCCCTTCTATTGTGATAACCAAGCAGCCTTGTACATCACTGCTAATCCAGTCTTCCATGAGAGGACCAAACACATTGAGATTGACTGCCATCTAGTGAGGG
>NW_011634323.1:0-313 GCF_000512975.1 Sesamum indicum
AAAGCAAATCAACACCACGCTTCTAGCATTAATCCCTAAGGTACACTCCCCTATGATGGTCATAGATTTTCACCCTATTTCTTGCTGTAATGTCCTCTATAAGATCATTGTGAAAATTCTTATTCAGATATTGAGTTTGACTTTGGATAAATTGATAAGCCCCTGTCAGGCGGCTTTAGTTCCGGGTCGTAGTATAGGCCACAATATTATGTTAGCACAGGAACACTTTACAGGTTATAATAAAGCACGGCTTCCCCCACGATGTGCACTTAAAGTGGACATTCAGAAAACCTACGACACGATAGAATGGAAT
>NW_011634324.1:0-313 GCF_000512975.1 Sesamum indicum
AATTTACCACACGAATGCATGGGAGGACCTACGTTTGGGTCAAGTTTCATGGAACTTTGAGAAAACATTCATAATTTTGCTGTTTTGCATGGTTTTACTAAACAAATATTGTTTCTCTTTCATACTAACAATAGTTATTATTACGCTTAGCAAATTTACCACACAAATGCATCGGTTCAGACAAACGTTTGGGTAAAGTTTTGTGCAATTCCGAGAACGTTCAATGCTAACTTCTACTTATTATTACGCTTACAAATTTTCAACACAAATGCATGGGTGTAGACCAACATTTGGGTCATGTTTTGTGGAGTTT
>NW_011634325.1:0-313 GCF_000512975.1 Sesamum indicum
GAACGCTCTCAGAATTCTACGGAACTTGACCCAAACGTAGGTTTAGACCCATGGATTTGTGTAGTAAATTTGCTAAGCATAATAACACCCACTAGTTACTATTAAAGGGAGACAATCTTGCTTTAATAAAACTGTGCAAAATAGCAAGATTTTGGATGTTCCTAGAATTGTACGAAACTTGACCGAAACGTAGGGCTAGACCCATGCATTTGTGTGGTAAATTTGCTAGGCATAATAATAAATACAAGTTACTATAAAAGGGAAACAATCTTGCTTTAATAAAATCGTGCAAAACAGCTAAATGTTGAACGTT
>NW_011634326.1:0-313 GCF_000512975.1 Sesamum indicum
AGCATGCCATATTAAGTTTTTGTTTTGCACGTAAGGGTCAAGGCTCATAATATAGCAATCAAACTATTTGTTCAATAGATAACTAAAAGGACATATAGCATGAAATGAAATTTTGATCTCCGAGAGGGCTAAAAAATGGACAATGTTTGCCTTGATTTGTTTTGAAAGTTTTGGTGTTGTTTTCAGATGTTTTGAAATAGAGACTCATTTATTTTTTGTCAAAATAAGTCTACATTAATTATAGCCCTACAACTAAAAAAATTATATACATACTCATACATATATATAAATATATATAAAAGAGACATGATTT
>NW_011634327.1:0-313 GCF_000512975.1 Sesamum indicum
TAACGGCCTTTGTAACACATTTAGGTATGATTTTGCCAGATATTTGGAATGGTTTTTGTAATGCTCTTTATAATTGTTTTCTATTATATTTGTATCTATTTTTGGCACTGCATTTGTAACTGTTTTTTTCACTCATTTTGTAACGATTTTTGGAACGGCCCCGTATTTAATTTGTAACTATTTTTGGCACATTATCCGTAACGGTCTGATGATTTTACATTATATTGGTGTATTACAAAAGTCATTACAAATGCAGTTACAAAATTTGTTATTTTTTAATATATTTTAATATTTATTTTATTTAAATTTTTTT
>NW_011634328.1:0-313 GCF_000512975.1 Sesamum indicum
TACTTAACCTTATTCTTCCACTATTCAGCCGATGCCTCTTCCTCTCCCTCCTTTCTATCTCTGGTTTTGTTCCTCTCAAGTTTCCAATGCTCTTGGAAATCTCTCATCATCTCACCTCTTTCTATCTCTGTGTCTGTATTCTATCTATCTATATCTGTATATTGGTCTTCTATGGTTTTAAAGAGATAGAACAACATCAAAACTAAAACCCCTTTTCATGAAATACTTTGTGAGAATATTTGCTGAGTGTGGAAGAAACTTCTTAGTGGAATTCTGAGTGATACTAAACGAAGCCTAAGTGGTCTCTTTGTGG
>NW_011634329.1:0-313 GCF_000512975.1 Sesamum indicum
ACGTCCATGTTCAAAGTGTTCCGAATATTCGCTGGGAGGTTCCTACGGAAGCGATTTGTTAATGCTAGGGCACAGTTGGTCCAACCAATGTGGCTAGCCGATGAGATCTAGCTCCAGCTGCAGGATTACTGGACCAACCCAGAGTTTTATGAGGAGGCCGTCAAAAATAAAGCTAATCGGGCGGCAAACAAAGCTACAGTAGCTACAATCATCGTCGGTGATCAACATCAATCGGGATGAACAAACAAGAGTTGATAACTTTTTTTTTCTTTTTTCTTTTTAAATTTTTATGAATATTTAATTTACCGTTGAT
>NW_011634330.1:0-313 GCF_000512975.1 Sesamum indicum
TCTCTAAACTGCTTCGCCTCCTCATTTTCGTCAGCCTCACCAAAATACCGCTTCCCAGCCACCATTCTCATGATGTTATTGAATGTTAGCTCAGCAAACCTAGACCTGAGTTCAACTCTTGCAAAGTCTTGGTACGAGTTTTTATAGAGATTTTCCAACATAAGTCTCACTTCGTCGTGTCTGATGGACTGAAACTTGTTGAGGCGAGCAGTGGAGAATATTTCAATTGTGGTTAGGCGGCGAAGGTTGCGCCAATACTCGCCATACGGGGAAGCGACCAGGGTGGTATAGTTGTAGCCAATGTATTTTGCTA
>NW_011634331.1:0-313 GCF_000512975.1 Sesamum indicum
TGTATTTATTGTATTTCTGCGAATAGTGAGGTTTTTTATTTCGATCATGTCTTGATCGCTTATCATTCTTAACGTCGTATCCCCTATCTCTTCCATATTCGACCCTCCATTCGCCATCCTTCATGGCATTCATTTCTTCTTCGTCTATGTATTTCTGCGCCAGATTCATGAGTTGCTCCACATCAGATGGGGGGTCTCGAGCTAACGCGGAAGCAAATGCTCCCTTCTTCAACCCGTGGATTAGTATGCTGATCATCATATCTATTCGTAAGTCTGGTACCTCCAGCGTTTCGTTATTGAAACGTCCCATGAA
>NW_011634332.1:0-313 GCF_000512975.1 Sesamum indicum
AATCTTTACAAGTAGCCCAATCCGCATCACAAAAGGCTTCTAGTTCATAACTGTCTTCTGTATTAAGTTGCAGTCCCCTGTTCATGGTTCCCTTGAGGTATCTCACCAGGTAGAGTGCTGCATTCCAGTGTGGCTTACATGGGAATTCCATATATTGACTTAGTTTTTGTGTCCCATGGCATATATCTGGTCTTGTAAATCCTAGGTACAACAATCTTCCCAGTAATTATCTATAGCTTTCAGGATTCTCCAACTGTTGTTCCTGTGAGTTGCTAAGTTTTATTCCCACAGGTAAAGGTGTACTTATTGCCTT
>NW_011634333.1:0-313 GCF_000512975.1 Sesamum indicum
CCCTTATGAGAAATTGTATAACAAACCTGTCAACTATCAACACATAAAGGTTTTTGGTTGACTTTATTTTGGTACTAATACTTTGCCTTTAAATTCGAATTTGATTCAAAGGCACCAAAATGTGTTTTTCTTGGTTATATGCATGGAGAAAAAGGATATAAACTGTATGATATTGAAAGAAAAGTTACATTAGTAAGTAGAGATGTTTTCCATGAAAGCATTTTTCCTCACAAAGGAGAACAAACTGATCCTATCCCATGTTCACTTCCCCTGCCCTTAAATACTTCTGATACTGATGCTAATTCAGACCTAT
>NW_011634334.1:0-313 GCF_000512975.1 Sesamum indicum
TATTGCTTTTGAAGCATGATATATTTTTTGCTTATTCTTGAACAATTATGTGAGAAAATTAATTTGTTTAACTTTTTGCAATTTTGAATGATTTTAAGTATTTTATGAAAATTGGATTTTCTGATAAAATACTTATTTTAATTTCAGTTTAATGTGTGAAAATAAAAAAAAAAACTAGCATTGTAGTAGTGCACTGTCGATGGGCAATGTATGGCGTGCGCGCAACCGAGCAAGAGCCTGCACGCGCTGAGCGAGCATAGGAAAGTAGTGCGCGCAGGCCAGCTGTGCGGATGCTAGGCTGCCGCTGTTGCTG
>NW_011634335.1:0-313 GCF_000512975.1 Sesamum indicum
CATTCAACCATGATGAAATAATCACTCCATTATCTTCATCATAGTGAGGAGTTTTAAGTCCTTCTTAACTTGCTTCGACCTCCCTCAAATGGGCTTGGACTTTTAATATGGACCGGGCTTGATTTAATCAAATTAAATTAAGTCCAACAAATTCCATTGGATAATAATTAATTAAATTAATTTTAGCCCAACTAAGTCTAAAGATTCATTTAATCCAAGTAAATAAATCTAAACCCAAACGCTAATTAATTGATCCAATCAATTAATTAAGCCAAACCTAATAAAGTAATCCAAATAATTTAAAGGTGTTAAG
>NW_011634336.1:0-313 GCF_000512975.1 Sesamum indicum
TCGACCCAAGAATTTGTGTGGTAAATTTGCTAACCGTAATAATAACTACAAGTTTGTATAAACGGGAAACGAACTTGCTTTAATAAAATAGTGCCAAACAGCGAAATTTTTAACGTTCTTAGAATCCGACGAAACTTGACCCAAACGTTCGTCTAGGCCAAAAAATTTGTGTGCCAAATTTGCTAAGCGTAATAATAACTACAAGTTTGTATAAGAGGGAATCAAACTTGCTTTAATAAAACCGTGCAAAACAGCTAAATTTGAACCTTCTCAGAATTCGACGAAACTTGACCCAAACGTTGGTCTAGACCCC
>NW_011634337.1:0-313 GCF_000512975.1 Sesamum indicum
TGCTGTCAGCACCATAAAGGTGGCTATCAAAAATGACTGCACCAGCCAAAAACAAGTGAAATTGTAGTTCTATTGCTTCATCTCTTCATAGTCTTGTATTGTCCTGGTGAAGAAATGCCAATCTTTTTCTGCTTTGTTTTCAAATCTTATCCGTTCGAATCTTTTTATCCCCAAATTCTTCAAGTAATTTAATACAAAGAAACCAGATTTTCGAGCCGTTAAAAATTATATTTGAGAATCAAAGAGAGAGAGAGAGAACACTTGTGCTTGTTTTTTTTAGGGCTTAAAACAATTTTGATCCCGTAACTTCACC
>NW_011634338.1:0-313 GCF_000512975.1 Sesamum indicum
ATGTCACTGAACGAAAGTCTTAGAGCAGTAATAAGGAACACAACAAACCCAACAACAAAATCGGCTAGGCTAAGTTTGAAAGTTGCGACTTTCGATACGCTTTCCCTTTTTTGTAAAAGAGAAAAGAATCCCTGTAGATAGAGATCCGCTTCCCTTAGATGGCCCGGCGTACAGCCCTACATTTCTCAACTCACAACAAGACCTCTGAGAAAAAAAATTTAAATCGAGGCGTCGAAGCGAGCTTAGCAACCCTAAGCGAAGTCTTCCCCTGTTATCATATATCGAATTCAGCTGGATGATTGATTACTTAACC
>NW_011634339.1:0-313 GCF_000512975.1 Sesamum indicum
CCCCCCCTAGCCTATGAAAGCATTCCCATAGCTCTATGCCTACAGCGTAAATGAGTTAGGAACTAGAGTGAACACCAGGGAATTTCCTTAAACATAGAGTAAGGGCAAAGGCAAGTCTTCCCATTCCTGGAAGCGGCTCAAAGCATAGTAGAAAAGGCAATGAATATTGTTGCTCTGATCCCCGTTTAAATCGAGTTCATACCATACCTGGTGTAGACCGTCGGGGAGGAAAGCTGTGAACGAATCTGATGCGCAGATGTTTGAAGAACTAAGCGCAGTTGGAGGAAGGGTACTATTAAAGGCCTGCAGTCAC
>NW_011634340.1:0-313 GCF_000512975.1 Sesamum indicum
CAACAAATCAAATGCCAATAACAAATATTCATTTTATTCATTGAATTATATTATACATAATCGAGTTATTGTCAGAATAGTTTACAGGCATGCCAATCCAATTGGCTTTCAGGTCACCTATTCCAACAATCTCCCACCGAACCTAAGCTAATCACCCATCAACCTCAAACCCATCTTATTCAGATTCCAAGCATGGGCAATTTGCAACATCGGCTTAGTAAGTGGATCCGTTGTATTTTCTAGTTAGCTGAATCGGTCCATCCTGACGTCACCTCTGCTCACCATATCTCTAAGCAGGTGGTAGCATTTAAGA
>NW_011634341.1:0-313 GCF_000512975.1 Sesamum indicum
ATCCATCCTCTCCTTTCAGTCGAGTTACTTCATACCTCTCCTTATCAGTCGAGCTCAATTACATCGATCCTTCAGGCAGAGAAGCTAGAAGCCTTCCCGGTGTATGAGGGGAGACTGCGAGAGTTCCAAGCCAACAATCCCTACCTTGATTGTTTTACTTCTTATCTTGAAGGCATATTGGGGTATTCTTTCATGGCCAGGAAGGACAATTAAATTCAATATTTCCTTCGGTGTAGATGTATTCTAAAGTAGCACGAACTAGGAAGAGTCTTGACGTAAGGAATAGAAGGAAGGTTCTTTTTAGAGAATAGCA
>NW_011634342.1:0-313 GCF_000512975.1 Sesamum indicum
TGTAAAATGAACCTCACTACCAGGGCAACCTCGAAATCTTCGACCTGGATTAAGACTAGTCCATGAAGTTTATAGAACGACATCCTTACCACAGCTGCAAAACCACAGTACAGCGTCGGATAACCCAGAGGAACGCTACCTACTAGTCGATCTACCCCCATAATTGGTACTACTGAAATTGCGTGTGAATTGATTGTTCTCCACATAGTATTCCCTATAGATTAAGTGCAAGGATGCAATAATACGAGCATCAAATGTCCGATATTAGATGGCCCTCGGTTATTTCTACTATATATTACTGTCAACCATATGA
>NW_011634343.1:0-313 GCF_000512975.1 Sesamum indicum
CACAGGGGACCTACAAGGATCATCTATATGTTGATAGGTAAATTACATTTGTAATAGCATAGGGCACCCTAGCAAACCTTAGACTTACTGTGGGCTCAGTGGGCTGCATAGGTTGGGCTGTGATCATCCAACAGGGGTATGCTTATTGTGATGAGGTCTCGGTCAAATAATCAAAAATTTAACTCTCACTTGATTGGACCAAGTTAAAGTGTTAGGGACCAAATAGACTTGGATTAAGATGGTTTGATATGTCTAAGGTTTCCACCTACAACAATGTGGTGAGGAAGCTACCACTACCCAAATATGGTCTCAC
>NW_011634344.1:0-313 GCF_000512975.1 Sesamum indicum
AACCAAGCGGCTTTATACATCGTGGCTAATCCAGTTTTCCACGAAAGGACTAAACATTTGGAGATCGATTGCCATTTAGTTCGGGATAAGTATAAGCAAGGATTTTTGCTACCTAAGCACATACCCTCCAAGAACCAACCAGCTGATCTGTTTACAAAAGCTTTGCCTGGACCTAAATTCCTTTCACTCATAATCAAGTTGGGACTCATCAATATCTTGACAAGTCCCACTTGAGGGGGGCGTGTAAACAATGATACAACAGCAGTGCAACAACTGTATTTCAGAAGAACAGAGTGAGGGAAGAACAGCAGGA
>NW_011634345.1:0-313 GCF_000512975.1 Sesamum indicum
ATAGCCGGCAAAATCATTGACTAATGTACTCCAATTAGCATAAGTAGGGCCCTTAGTTAATAAACGATAGCATCAAATATTTCATGGATTGATGTACAGTCATGGGCATGCATTATTTCTTATATCGGTTGTTTCTATATGACAAATATTTATTGATTGATGTGATTGCATTCTACGTGACTTGCGGTCTATGTATATATATAGATTGGTTAGCTATACTTATTGAATAGGCATCTAATTTCTTGCCACATACTTTTCAGGGAATATGTCACATTGACTAGCTACATTGGACTTTGAGTCGTGCCGTCGTTCT
>NW_011634346.1:0-313 GCF_000512975.1 Sesamum indicum
AAGGCGTCCCCCGCCCTTTTAGCTTTCAATGTATCCCTGGATTTCACGCCAGATCTTACTTCGAGGGTTTCCGACACAAAATAGCCTTGAGATGATTTAATCTCTCTTTATTTGAGTCGAAGCGGTGCATGTCGGAGAAGTAGACGTTAATCCCTCTTCGAATATCTTCTTCCCCCGTTATGTTCAGGGTAAGGGTTCCCTCCAACTATAAGGAAAGAGTTTTCTCAAAAATTAGGCCACCTTTTGTTCGCAGATCGCGAAATGGCGATCTGTTGACTGCCACTCCTTGGACGAAAGGAGGCCACTCATTTTG
>NW_011634347.1:0-313 GCF_000512975.1 Sesamum indicum
ATATATATATATATATTTAAATGTGCAGTATTGTATATATAATATATATTGATTTCTTAGATTTGATTTTGAACTTGGATTTATATTTATATACGTTAATTTTGTATATTTGTTGTTTATATATTTAGTTGTGGACTATTTGTTGGATTACCTTAATACCGGTGGAATTGTTACTATGTGTTATATGTCATTATAATGTATGGACGTGTGAGTGGTATGATTATGTGATCGTATAATTGATTATTGCATTAAATCGAATTAAGAAGTTATTACTGAGAAAGTAATTATTATAGAGAATAGAATGATGAAGTTA
>NW_011634348.1:0-312 GCF_000512975.1 Sesamum indicum
TTTGGCTTCAGCTTCATTTTACTGGAAATCTTCTGGCCATAAAATTGATTCCCACTCGTCAAAAATGTTTGACTACCTTTCAACCATAAAGTATAATCCCTTTCTCTTCCCCTCGATTTACTCATGGTCTCGGACAGAAGAATTCCTTAATAAGTAATGATTCATCCAGCTTTCCTGTCAATTTTTCTTCTTAAACAGAATAACTCTTTTCCTGATCTGATGACAGGCAATTTCCTAACTCAACGAGGATCAATTCCATTTCAGAACCTTTATATGACAGAAATTGTCAGGAAATGACCTTAAGACGATCAA
>NW_011634349.1:0-312 GCF_000512975.1 Sesamum indicum
GTTTTATGCTGCAAATGTGGTATTTTAATGCAACCAAATGCGGCGAACATGTGTGCCAAATGCCTGCGGTCTGAAGTAGACATAACAGAGGGCCTTCAGAAGCATGTTATTATCATCCATTGCCCTGAATGTGACACTTACTTGCAACCACCAAGGACTTGGATCAAAGCTCAGCTGGAATCGAAAGAGCTACTGACCTTCTGTGTGAAGAGGTTGAAGAACTTGAACAAGGTTCGTTTGATACATGCAGAGTTCATTTGGACTGAACCTCACTCCAAGAGGATTAAAGTCAAGTTGAGGGTCCAGAAAGAG
>NW_011634350.1:0-312 GCF_000512975.1 Sesamum indicum
TTTCACCCCAAATGCGAGAAGTTGAAAATCACGCATCTCCTCTTTGGCGATGACCTCATGCTTTTCTCCCGTGGCGACATTCCATCTATCCACGTCTTGATGGAATGCCTCCAAGAGTTTAGGAACGCATCCGGCCTCACCGTCAATACCTCTAAGTCAAGCATATTCACAGCGGGCATTAAAAATGAGGAGCTTGACCGGATTCTCGCTCGGACGGAGTTTGCGAGAGGTGAGATGTCGGTCAGATACCTTGGCATTCCACAAGCGGCACAGCGGCTTTCGGTCACCAATTACTCATCGCTTGTGGATCAA
>NW_011634351.1:0-312 GCF_000512975.1 Sesamum indicum
CTGTATAGGTTCACCTTTCAGCTAGACTTGAGCTAGTGTCCACCATTATTATTAATTAAATCAAATTTAATTAATAATTATTGATCACTCCTTTAGCAAGAAAGCCTATCATCATGGTGACCTTCTAGCAATGGTCCATGACACTAGAGACTAGGTGCAAATCCATGTGAATTTTTAGGCCCCGAGTCTATACTAGTACGGTCATTCCATCTACCGTCTCTTGACCATAGTCTACAACATTGAATTAGGTGTTAGTTCCCATCCTGGAGTAGGCGTCTATGCTTAATATTTAAGGTCGCGTCATGCCAAATT
>NW_011634352.1:0-312 GCF_000512975.1 Sesamum indicum
CAAGCTTACCTGACTTGAAGGTATCAATCATTCAATGCTCGGATTCAGCCAAGGCAGCATCAAAGCCCCTAGATAGTAATACGTAAAAGGCTTGTCACTGGGGAGATCCAGTAATATAGGAAGTGTCCGTGAGTGGTAGCTTAAGGGCTGTCTACCGGCTCCAAGCCGTGTAAGAAAGTGAGACTGGCCTGGTCAAGGAAGTGGGTGATCGTAGCCATCGAAGTCAGAGTCCCCGGCTCCGTTCCTTTTCAAAGAGAAGTCCGGGTGTGCGGGCAATCTCTTTTTAGTTCTCCTCACCCGCTCGAAGAGACC
>NW_011634353.1:0-312 GCF_000512975.1 Sesamum indicum
CAGAGAATTCTGAGAACGTTCAAAATTTAACTGTTTTGCACGGTTTTATTAATGCAAGTTTGTTTCCCTTTTCATACTAATTTGTAGTTTTTATTACGCTTAGCAAATTTACCACACAAATGAATGGGTATAGCCGCAACGATTGGGTCATGTTTCGTTCAATTATGAGAATGATCAAAATTTAGCTGTTTTTCGCTTTATACTTACTTGTAATTATTATTACGTTTACCAAATTTACCATACAAATGTATGGGTCTAGACTTATGTTTGGGTCCAGCTTCGTGGAATTTTCATAACGTTCAAAAGTAAGAT
>NW_011634354.1:0-312 GCF_000512975.1 Sesamum indicum
TATTTGTGAGATACCGAAGGAAGGAAATAGCAGCTGCAGAAACTCAGAGTGAAATATCATCCAATGCAACACTATTACGGACATCATATAACGATCTTCTACGAGCAACTGAAGGGTTTAACGATAGCCATTTGCTTGGCAGTGGTGGTTTCAGCTCTGTCTATAAAGGGACTCTCCGGGACGGTGATACCGTTGCCATTAAGGTATTCAACTTACAACAAGAAGGCGCTTTCAAGAGTTTCAACAGGGAATGTGAAGTACTACGTAGCCTTCGACATAGAAATCTATGCAAAGTTATCGGTGCTTGCTCCA
>NW_011634355.1:0-312 GCF_000512975.1 Sesamum indicum
TAGTGTGGAAATCCGCACTTCCTCTCATCGGTTGATCCTGTGGAGGATCATTAGAACATGTACTGCCCTCCTGCTGTGGTATGCTGAAGTGAATTCATTGGTTTGGATATTGACTAAATCCACAATCCCGAGTTAGGAAAAAGATTCTGCCAATTCTTGTAGATCTAATAGATCTACTCTTGTTACCTCCATTTTTTATAGATCTGATAAATGCGATAATCAGATCTTCTCTAGACATTGGTTTTGAAATCTCCGTGGCTTTTCCCATCTGGTGTAGAAGAGGTACTGTTCCAAGGGCATCCCTGATTCAGT
>NW_011634356.1:0-312 GCF_000512975.1 Sesamum indicum
GTATTTAGCCAAAAAAGAAAAAAGATTTAGGGAAAAATCAATTGGTTTCAATTTCGTCTTTTTTTCCCACAGGATTAAAAATTTTGAGACAGAAACAAAGATCGATGTTATAAAAGAGAATGAACTTCAAGATTCATATTTGAGATGAAACAAAGACGAAAATAATAACAAAATTAAAGACGAAAATAAAAAAGAAATGTATTTTTAACAACATTTTGTGATTCCGTCTCGAATTTTGAGGATCTAAGATGAAAATATTTCATCATAAGTTTTTTATTTTATTACCAAATCAAAGATGGAATATTTTTTATA
>NW_011634357.1:0-312 GCF_000512975.1 Sesamum indicum
TGTCAATAAGATTGAATTTTTATGGATTCTTAATGACGAAACAGGAATTGAGTTACAGGACCATAATGTGGAGAAAATCCGCATTTTCTAGATTTGCTCAAAGACAAGAAGCATTTGCAGAGCTTCTTTGGAGTTGTTAATTTTGCAGGAATCTTCATCAAGGATCTTGCAAGATACAGAAAGAATTTCCGACTACTTTTGAAAGAAACAGTGAGTTCAAAGTGGAAATGGGAAGAAATCCATACAAAAAGGGTTCGTGAGCTGAAATAGGTTTGCAGTAACCTATCAAAATTTGCTATACCATAAGACGGG
>NW_011634358.1:0-312 GCF_000512975.1 Sesamum indicum
TTTTCTTCCCCTATCATTTTCGATTTTAACAATGGCCTTTGTAAATATTTTGCATAAGGAGACTTAGATACTATATTGGGGGAGGCTAAGGCAGAGATGAGGAGTCCCCCCTACGAAGCTGAAATTAATGCCACATTGGGGGATCTTCATAGAGAAGGTGCTCCTGAAGAGAAAGGACAAGGGCCTTTTCTAACCAGAGATATAACTCCTCCTGCTACCTCTTTGCGTGCTGTCGATAACATTCCTAAGAAGGATATGGAAGACCCCACCTGTGGGGAGAAAATTTGATGTAATGTGCATGTTGGTTTGAAA
>NW_011634359.1:0-312 GCF_000512975.1 Sesamum indicum
TGTTGAACCATGCTTTAGTGAAATATTCAGGGTTTGTGGACGTGAAATGTCATGTAAGCCGCAAAGTTCTAGCGCTTTGTTAGAGATCTCTTGACTTCCTCATGGATAATAATTGTATCTAAGTTGTTCCTCTTGTAGGTGACACAAGTTTTGAAAAATGTACAAGGTTCTTCTTTAGCTATTGATGTCGAACAACTGTAACCATATAAGGTTTTCAAGGTAATTCTATTAAAAGTTTTTCGATCTTCCAAATCTGAATTTCATGGCTGCTTGTTGGCTTGCAGAAAATATCGAATCGAGTAGATTGATTTT
>NW_011634360.1:0-312 GCF_000512975.1 Sesamum indicum
TTTTAAGTTTATTGTTTATTTATATTTATATTAGTTTAAAATTTGAATTATTTTATTTAGTTTTTTGGTTGAATCGTAAAAGTTATATAATTAATATATTAATAAAAATTAGTTATTAGGTTATGAATTTAAATTACAAAAAAATTAAGAATGATTTAATTTTTATTTATAACCATTATTTAAATGTCACCTTTTAACAAATAAAATATTAAGTTATACTATAAAAATTAGCTACTAAGTTATAAAATTAAATTAAAAATTTTATAAATTATTTAATCTTTATTTATGAAAATTTTTTTATTACTAAATGGT
>NW_011634361.1:0-312 GCF_000512975.1 Sesamum indicum
TCCACTCTTACCTGTGCCTGCATTCCTGTTCACCGAGGCATGTTCAGTTGCACGTCCATCTTCACCCTCATCCTCCGCTTGATTGAGCGCATGGAACGTGTTCTTACTTTCAATGTCGCCAGGGGGAGCACCGTACTCCTTGCGTTTGCTAGGTTCTCCAATTTCGAAGATCACATTTTCAGCATGTTTGGCACTCTTTTCCTTCTGTCCCGTTGCCTTGCCTTTTTGTTGTTGAGAGAAGCGTTGTGGCTTTGGAGCATTCCCTTTGGTGTAGCAGTTTTGTGCTTCATGACCAACGTGTTTGCACAACAT
>NW_011634362.1:0-312 GCF_000512975.1 Sesamum indicum
TGTGTGTGCGCGCGCGCGCTTGTGGGGGGTGTGTGGGTGTGGGTGTGGTGTGTGTGTGTGAGTGTGTGTGGGGTTTGTGTGGGTGTGTGGGTGTGAGGGTGTGTCAGTGTGGGGTGTGTGGGTGTGGGGTGTGTGTGTGTGAGTGTGTGTGTGTGTTCGTGTGAGTATATGTGTGTGTGTGTGTGTGAGTGGGGTGTGTGTGTGTGTGTCCGCGCTTGTGGGGTGTGTGTGTGTGTGTGTTGTGTGTGGGTGTGGTGTGTGTGTGTGTGAGTGTGTGTGGGGTTTGTGTGGGTGTGGGGTGTGTGTGTGTGA
>NW_011634363.1:0-312 GCF_000512975.1 Sesamum indicum
GATTGGAGAAATTTTATTTACTTATTCGGTTAAATTCATTTTGACCCCCTTGATATATCAAAATTTAAAAAAAAATTTCTATGAAATTTTTAATATAAAAAATCACCTATATTCTTAATAAATAATCAACACCGCCCCCTAGTCAACTTGAGCCTATTTTTTAGAAACAATGACTAAAATACTCTTTCTAATCAACCGATCAAATTAGGCCTATTAATATATAATTATTTTAATATATAATATATATATAATTTATAACTATTGAAATATTTTAATAATATATATAAATACGATTTATAAAAAAATTTCAAA
>NW_011634364.1:0-312 GCF_000512975.1 Sesamum indicum
ATCTTGATGCCTAGGATGTAGGAAGCCTGACCCAAATCCTTCATGGAGAATTATGTGGATAACCATGCTTTAGTGTCACCTAACATTTTGACATCATTACCAATGAGGAAGATGTCATCCACATAAAGCACTAGGAACGCAACTGAGCTCCCACTGACCTTCTTGTATACACAAGGGTCAAAGTCGTTCTTGATAAAATCATAACCCCGTATTACCTCATCAAAATGGATATTCCAGCTTTGGGAAGCTTGTTTGAGACCATAGATGGACTTCTGGAGGTGGCAGACCTTCTGCTCTTCTCCAACAGATGTG
>NW_011634365.1:0-312 GCF_000512975.1 Sesamum indicum
GGACTTCTTTAATTTTTTATGGTATTATAGTTCACAATAGAGTAGCCAACCGTTTGTTTTCATGTAACGAGGTATATATTTTGGCACAAAGTTATTAATCATTTATGATCTTATCTTAGCGACACCGTAACATATAATACACTGCTGCTCTAGCTTCGGAAAAAAATTTGACTTATGTGTTAATTTCTAATTAAAGAACGAAAGGATTTTATCAGTGTAAAATTTTCACAAATTTGGTATCTTTTATCTAATTATTAACTAAAGTAGAAATTTAAATTTGTCATATGTATGTTGCTTTTGGATTTTTCCAAT
>NW_011634366.1:0-312 GCF_000512975.1 Sesamum indicum
ATGAGACTCGGGATATTCCCCACTACATGGCATGACACCTTTCGCTCATCCATTCCGCCCGCCCGTCCAGACGCGGTGCCTTTTCTCATTATCATCTACCGCCCTTTCTTTCCTCCCGGCTATTCACGCATGAAGATTGTCGTATGTATGCTCGACTTCGGTTGCCGGTGTATAGGTAGGAGTACATTATGGCAGGATCAGTCACCCGGGCAAACAACCCTCCTCCAAGAAGAATTGTGCTATGCCCCCCCGATCCCTATAGAGCGAAAGAGCTGCCTGGTGATCCCTAGGTTGCAGCACGTCCGGTCGTTA
>NW_011634367.1:0-312 GCF_000512975.1 Sesamum indicum
TCACCAACCTTTCTATCTCATCCTTTAGCTGAAAGCATTCCTCCGTATTGTGTCCCCTCTCAGGATGAAATATGCAATACTTGTTAGAAAATTTCTTAGAGGGGGTATACCTGGTGTGCCTTGGCCACTTCAACACATCTGCATTTTCGACCATCATCAAGGTTTTTTCACGCGACATGGCCAATGGAGTGTAGTTGTGGTATTTGGGCTGGTACTTCGGCTCTTTGGGTCTGTCATTCTTAGCCCTGCTTCCACCGCCTTCTCTAACGTCTCGCGGTTGTCTGTATGCCTGCTCGCGCTCTCTTCTCTCAA
>NW_011634368.1:0-312 GCF_000512975.1 Sesamum indicum
AGAGATGGCTTGTTTGGAGCCATTTTCAAGCAAAAGACCAAGGTGCTGTAAGGTAGACAAGAAAGATGAGGACTTCACATACAGTTCTGATAATGGATTGCTGACGGTAAACCTTCAAAGTGAGAGCAGCTTCGAAGAAAGTTTGAATTTGTAAATTGAGGCAGATTCATGCGAGTGATCAGCATCCCACAAACCTGAAATCATCATCAAGATCAGCACAACAAAGATATTTAGTTGAAATTTTATTTTCTTTTTCAAGATAAATATTTTTGTAATTTGCAATACTGAAGAAATAGAATTACTATTTTTTTT
>NW_011634369.1:0-312 GCF_000512975.1 Sesamum indicum
TAAAATTGAAAAAGAAATGCAGTAGCTGATTAGAACATATAAAAATATATTTGTTGACATCGTGATCCTAAAAGAAACCTGCTACACCAATTGGTTAGAAGATAATAACCACCCAAGGCATTTATCAGATTTTATCAATTCATCACTCATTTTCCCTCACTATATCCCTCTAGTGAAGTAAATCAATCCAAAACCACTCTTGCTAACGAGATATATTGAAAGGAAAAAAAAGAAGAGGGATAATGCACTCTCTCCCGTCCTGTTATTGTTCTTCATTTCAATAAATACTCTTTCATATCAGGTAAACAAAAA
>NW_011634370.1:0-312 GCF_000512975.1 Sesamum indicum
TAGTGTGGAAATCCGCACTTCCTCTCATCGGTTGATCCTGTGGAGGATCATTAGAACATGTACTGCCCTCCGGCTGTGGTATGCTGAAGTGAATTCATTGGTTTGGATATTGACTAAATCCACAATCCCGAGTTAGGAAAAAGATTCTGCCAATTCTTGTAGATCTAATAGATCTACTCTTGTTACCTCCATTTTTTATAGATCTGATAAATGCGATAATCAAATCTTCTCTAGACATTGATTTTGAAATCTCCGTGGCTTTTCCCATCTGGTGTAGAAGAGGTACTGTTCCAAGGGCATCCCTGATTCAGT
>NW_011634371.1:0-312 GCF_000512975.1 Sesamum indicum
GAAATGGGACCTTACTAAGACGATAGGCGAGGACCTTGAATCAATCAAGCAATGACTTTCTTCTTTCTCGAAGATAAGGTCCCTAAGGAGCTCAAACAAAAGCCATTTACATGGACCCGCTCGGGAATACTTTTCATATCCCTCTTTTTTACAGGTTTGCTATCCATCCTCTCTGCTTACCCTTTTTCTATGAAGTTTAAGAAAATGCTGTACTGGAGTGGGGAATCTTTCCATTCTAGCCTATAAGGGTCGATGAAATTGAGCTAGACCCAGTGCTTTGACCTCTTGCTAATCCCTTCCATAGTAAGCACT
>NW_011634372.1:0-312 GCF_000512975.1 Sesamum indicum
TAGACTATTTCAATAACATATTTGATGAATTTATTTAAATAATTATAAAGTATTTTATGAATTAGTAAAAACACATAACAAAAGTTAGTTATTTTAAGACCTCATTTTTTAATAAATAGTATATATTGAAATTGTAGTATGTTTATAAATAGAATGGATTTAAATTAATTACACCATATCTATAAATATGTATATATTTAAATAGAATAGAGTTAATAAATTGTACCGTACTATAGAATTTAACAAATGCATTTCTCTCTCTATGTTTGTTTGCTAAATTAGAGAGTTCTACCAAAGAATGCAGAGAGTGAG
>NW_011634373.1:0-312 GCF_000512975.1 Sesamum indicum
CATTAATGACGATGGCGTCACTGTTGGACTCGTACTGACAACATATGTCATGGAATTTGTTTACGTCCAATGAGCAGCCAAATTATGTATCGTTTCTTGATACCGCTTGCAGGACTTTGAGGTTGATGAAATGTCAAGCGAATACCTTGCTTTGCACCCAATACTATCAACAATAAAAAAAGGCATCTTTGCTGGATGAGAATTTTGAAGCTGTTGAAAAAGAGGATAAAAAGGGTATTCTTGGTTCTGATGCATCATCAGCAAATGAATAGTGAGAAGATGAGCATGAAAACACAAAGGCCAAATCCAAGA
>NW_011634374.1:0-312 GCF_000512975.1 Sesamum indicum
AACAGATCAGGAACAATTAATTGCAGATTTCGCAAATTATAAAGTATTGCTTTATCTTGATTGCTCTTCCAGCTAACGTCATTATTCTCCATTTAGATTCTAGTCTTCATGGAGAATAATTGAAGATGCAAAAATGAAAACCCGAGAAACTGATTATCTCACCTTTCCTTTTGTAGAAGAACAACAATTTAAAAGATATTGAATGTTGCTGGATATATCCACCAATAAAAGCCAAATGAGTGTGAATACTAAAACAATCTATTCCTTGGTCATATATGTCAAACCGCCTTTTACTTTAGAATCAAACGCAGA
>NW_011634375.1:0-312 GCF_000512975.1 Sesamum indicum
CACCAAATAGCAGGAGTTCCAAGAGAAGAATACAGAGTATCCCCTTAACAAATGTTGTGATGACCAACGAACTCCCTGCCAACTGCGGTCCTCCTGCTATCACCGAGTATGATGAATCGACCGACCCCCAGGAACACCTTTTACGCTTTGGGAATGCAGCCCTGCAGCACATCCATGTCTGGATGTGGACTTCTAATCATCATGGATGCCTCGCAAGGGTACCATCAGATAATGCTGGTTCCTAAAGACCGAAAAAGAGTGAGCTTTATTATCTCTGTCGGACCTTATACTATATAGCCATGTCGTTTGGTC
>NW_011634376.1:0-312 GCF_000512975.1 Sesamum indicum
AGTACATATATACAAATTTGAGCTATAAAATGTGAACAAATCACCAATCTATGAATCTGATTTCCTATATTAGTAGTGGCACTAACTACTAGTTGACAACTTACAAATTTAGGAACTGCAGTGAGAAAAAAAAAAGTCTAAACTGGTCATTTTATTCCCAATTATAATATTGTCAGAAGGATCAATTTAATACAAAATTCAAGTTTAGGGATGTTAACATCATGAAATGAACGTGAGAAACTAAAACGATTCTAAATGAAAACATAATGAATCAACTATAATATTTAATTCTAATAAAGAAGAAAAATGTAT
>NW_011634377.1:0-312 GCF_000512975.1 Sesamum indicum
GTACAACAGCCACAAGTACACCGCGGATTAGGCGCTAAACTTAGAAGCTCGTTCCAGAATTTCTTCAACTTAGTCACATAGGCTGTTAGTGATAGATCATGCTGTGCAATGGTGGATATCTCACGCTGGATCCGATATATCATCGGTCCATTACTTCTTCCGTATCGACTCTGTATCTCTAGCCAAAGTTCTCGTGACGAATTGACGAACATAAAAGATTCTACGATATCTCTCGAAATGGAGTTCCATATCCAAGATGTAACCAATAGGTCCACGCGGCGCCATTGCTCAAACGTCGTTGAACCTGTATCC
>NW_011634378.1:0-312 GCF_000512975.1 Sesamum indicum
GTATTGGCTTACCCGCTTTAAGTTATCGCTTACACGCTACTGTAATCATGCTTTCAATCCCGTAAAGGAGTCCAACAAGTTCATAGGGCGGAACTAGAACCACTAAGGTCTCGAGATCACTAACTGGGAAGCATTAAAGTATACGCCAGTGAAGCATAACCATATTCCTCGACAAAGGTACAAAGAAAAGCCCCTTAGCGCCCCGGGACGGGAGTGGAGGGCGGCCCTATGCGCAGGCAATAGCAGCACCGGCTTTCACTCCGGTGGTAAGGTCTTGGAAGCCTTTGATTACAGGTCTAGGTGAACTAGCCT
>NW_011634379.1:0-312 GCF_000512975.1 Sesamum indicum
AGATCCAAAAATTTTAAATTCATTTCTGCCATGAAGTTTCTTGCTGTCGATTCGCTGCCGTCTGGACAAATCACGGCATGAGATTACCACCGTTTGACTCCTCTCGTCCAGACGATTCCAACAGGGCCAAGCTTGCCCATTTCCATCAGCGATGGCGACTCGTTGGCGACGGAGAAGACGATGGATAAACAAAAAATGAGTAAAATTATTTAATTTAACAAAATCTAAAAATAAATAAAAAATATTAAATATTTAATTTAAATATATATTAATAATTTAAATATAATATTTTATATACGTCAAAAAATTGAT
>NW_011634380.1:0-312 GCF_000512975.1 Sesamum indicum
TGGCTTATGGAGTTGGGAGACAACTACATAGGTAAAAGTGTAGATATTTGGAACCCTTGAAGTCTAATGTCGGCCCTTGGCGCGAGAAATACATTTTTGTTCGACCTCCGCCTGGTGTACTATGGCCCTTCAGGTTAGTGTGGAACAAATATAAACCCTCACCAAAAACAAGTGCAGGGGGGCTGGAAGGTTACCAAATAAATAGCCTGACGGCTTATAAATATGACCCGAAGAAGCTTTTAACCGAGAAGCTTATAAATTCGCCCGTCTATCTCCAACACCCCTCCACATCATAGAGACCTTAGGTGATTT
>NW_011634381.1:0-312 GCF_000512975.1 Sesamum indicum
ACTTCTTCGACGGTCCCCGTACGCCCGGCCTTCCGCCCCGCTCTGAAAAATTCATGGGTCGGCAGGCGGGCGAGACAGAATGGGCCGGCACTACTAACCAAGCCCAGTTCTCGCCGATAGGCGCTGGTAGCTTGCTTCCAAGCCTTGTCTTATATGATAGTTGTGGCCATAGCCAAAAGGAGCCTTAAGCACTTGTACAATGCTCAAGTCAAGGCTCCTTCCCACTCGTTGCCCAGAGGTGCTGGTTCGAGTCCAGCTCGTGGCAAAGGGCTACCTTCTCTCTTAAGATAATCTCGATATCCTCACTAAAAA
>NW_011634382.1:0-311 GCF_000512975.1 Sesamum indicum
CAAAACAAAAAATCCGTCCATTACGGTTAAAGAAATTACACATGCAACCACATTAGCCAGAAAGCTAATCCGCAAAAACACCAACAAAATGAAACCTAAACTGCGCAAATCAACTCACCAGAAAGCCGGATCTGAAGACACTCCTCCTTTTCTTTCGCCGGTTCCGGTAAACTACTGCAAGATCGTCGGTACAACCATTGGAAAGAATCCGAACAGTCCAACGGCCGGAACAACAGACAACCAAAAGGTTTACGACGAGGACTTGATCACAGTATTGCCGTCTTCTTTTCTTGCTGTGCGCTTCCCTTCTC
>NW_011634383.1:0-311 GCF_000512975.1 Sesamum indicum
ACTTTCTGAAAATTTGTTCTTTGTTAATTGTACAACCGTTGTCCAAACATTGAATTCATGTTATCAAGCAGCTAATAAAGTGTTAAATTTTTAGATTTTCTTGGAGTTTTAAAAGATATTTGGCAACGTACAAATTTGGTGCCTCGACAGCTAATGCAAGAAAAAAGAGCAAGACTTTAAGAAATGGAGCAAATGCTCATCAAAAAGTGGAGAAAATAAATGGATGAAATTCTTCTAAATGTATTTCGGAGGGGAATATGTTTTCAGGAAATTAATGATATGATTTGGGTCCAGAATTGACATTTTTATAC
>NW_011634384.1:0-311 GCF_000512975.1 Sesamum indicum
TGGTTGTTGAATACTCTGATGGGACTGTTGTCCACCAAGAATCTGAAATTTGAGCCAAAATTTTAGAGGCTGATTGTTTATATATTCTAGCTTAGTGAATGGAAAATGAAAATACTAGATCAAGAATCATGTGAAAATTACATGATGCGTTGAGGATGCCAGACAATCGAGTAGGTGTGGAAAGCTGCAGTTGGATCGAACCAGAGATGGAACTGCTGTTCCTTGTCTCCTTTGCCGCCCGCATAAACGTTTGTGTGCACAGTGTACGGCTCTCCGCTCACATTGCCCAGAAACTCAAAATCGATTTCGTC
>NW_011634385.1:0-311 GCF_000512975.1 Sesamum indicum
CTCGAGCTCGGCACGTGTGAATTGAGCTCGAGCTCTAGCCAATTTTTTTCTGGCTCGTCGAGGTCGGTTCGGTTACAGCCCTAGTTTTTGGTAGTGTCGAAAAATATATATATATAAAAGAAACTCGTATTTATTTTACTACAAATTTCTTTACTTTTAACTCATGTTAGATCAAATTAATAAAGATTATTATGCAAAAAAGCGTTAAGGAGGTATTTTTGAAGTCCCGGACTTCTTGTTGCCTAAACAAATAAACTTAACGAGCTCGTATGTTTTATAAACCAATATTGTGAAGCATATATAAATCTTAC
>NW_011634386.1:0-311 GCF_000512975.1 Sesamum indicum
CTGCACCTTTCGGCCGTCGATTCGTCGCCACCGGAGCGACCCACGATCACGGACCACCACCATTGGACTCGCCTCGACCTAACGGTTCTAACGAGACCAACCTAGTTCAATTTTATTAAGTATTTGTTGAGATATGAAAATTTGAAAATTTTTCCACCGAAAATTTGCACTAAAGCTGTTTGCTGCCATTTCTCCACCGTCAGGACGAATCACGGATTGAGACCATAGTCGTTCGAATCTTGTCGTCCAGACGATTCCAACAAGACCAGTCTTGCTCAATTTCATCAAGTATTTGTTTGTTCAATTAAAAT
>NW_011634387.1:0-311 GCF_000512975.1 Sesamum indicum
ATTCCACGGCTACAGATTGTTCCAAGGCCGGCACCTAAAAGCTCCTCAGATGGCTAAACAGGCGGGCAAACTGAGAAGGACCAGCAATCTCGAAGCCAGATTGACCTTTCTTCGGAGATCGGCTCAACCCGTAAGGAAATAGATTACCACTTTTACTAAGTGTAATCGACTATTTTTTGTTGTCGATCCATTATTTATGAGACCCGAGGCATTTATGCACTTGCAGATCAATCATAATTGAGGAATTACATCGTGACAAGAAAATGCTACCTTCTTTTTATGGCGTTCCACTAAAGCAATAGTTTCTTTAT
>NW_011634388.1:0-311 GCF_000512975.1 Sesamum indicum
CGCGCGACCCGCCTGTTACAATATTCGCGGATCCTGCCCTCGAAATGACTGTAATGCCCTTAATGAGGGGTGTTTTGGTCCTTTTGCAGGTACAATATTTGAGTACTCATCATTACTCCCTCACTTTCTTAAAGTGCGAGCTCGCGCTTTGAGGAAGTCGAATCGTCGCTGCGGACACGTGTCTCCATCCTATCAGTCTGATCTGTGGCGCGTATCCCGAGGGGCTTTGCCTATAAATACTCCCAGCTTTCAAACATTTCTCCTGCCCCACATACTGACTTTCGGCGACCATCTTTACAGCCTGAAGTTCG
>NW_011634389.1:0-311 GCF_000512975.1 Sesamum indicum
TTGGTAATTATTTATTTGTTCTTTAATCTACATATAACACTTTTTTTATAGAAAGCTTATGCATTCACTTACTCAGCCACTAAAAAATGAAAACAAAATTAGATATTAGTGTGTAATCACATGCATTTTTGCTATTATGCACTCTTATGTTTCTTTGTCTAAAAAATGTGATATTATAATTTATAAAATAAACTCGTCTATTCTACTAACATATATATGTATGGCAGGTTGAAGTATGGGAAAGGAACATGTATCACATAATTGGACATGTACCAGATAATGAAAGCAAGTTGGACGTAAGAGTGAAAAAA
>NW_011634390.1:0-311 GCF_000512975.1 Sesamum indicum
GTGTTGGTCATAGTGTTTTTATACCCTTGAATCCGAATGAAGGCTTTGTCTCTCAATTCTTCGATGAGGTCCAGATTTTCTCTTAGCAGTTTCCTTTTATTTTATTCTGAAAATGGAGAATTCTGTAAGAGGGCACCCCTAACTCTGCAGGGATGATGGCTTCTGTTCCGTACACTATGGTGAAGGGGTTTTCTCCTGTGGACCCTCTAGGGGTTATGCGATATGCTCATAGGACACTGATTAATTCATTTGTCCAATTTCCCCCGACTCGCTCTAGGTGTCTTTTGATTCCTTGATAAGGATTCGGCTGG
>NW_011634391.1:0-311 GCF_000512975.1 Sesamum indicum
GCGGATTCCTTTATAGAACTGAATGGAAGTCAAAGTACTACGCTCCTTCCTCAATGGATGTTAAAATGGGGCTGTTCTATCTATTTTATTTCAAACTACCAGAGGCAGAGGGGGTTCGATTCCCGTTATTTGGCACTTTAAGCCGAAAAGAAAGAAATTGATGCAGAACTCTTTCAGACCCCTCCTTTCACTCGTATCCATGGCAAATCCCTGATTCACTTCTCACTCCCGAGGAAAGCAGGGCATAGTGTGAGTGATATCTTTCTTTCGTTGAGGTTCGATGGTAATTGAAGCTGAAACCTACACTCTTT
>NW_011634392.1:0-311 GCF_000512975.1 Sesamum indicum
ATTATACATTTTGACCCCTGAATTACGTTTATTATAACAAAAGTCCCCGTAAAAAAATAATTTAGTGTTGATAGAACAAAACACCCTTTTAACATGTTTTTATATTTTTTGTTACACCCTTTTAACATGTTTTTATATTTTTTGTTTCACTTCCTATTAAAAAATCTCTCTCAAAACTACTTTTAGTAATTTTAAAATTTTTACTAAAATTTTTATGTAAACAATAATGTTCAAAATGTATAGCTTTATATAAACTATATAATACATAAAAAAAGTTTACAAGTTCAATATGAAAATATATTTTACAAAGA
>NW_011634393.1:0-311 GCF_000512975.1 Sesamum indicum
GGGCACGAGAAGGACTCAAAGGCCAAAGAAGGTTTTTGGGACTGGGCTTGTATCAGTACTTCGGTATTAGATTGAAGTTACATAAACAAAGACACCCTCTAACAGCATTGGCGGAAGCCAAAGCCCTTCTATAAAAGGAAGGCCCGCAGCATCTTCAGTATGCTACAAAGAAGCATGAAAGGGCTATGCGAAATAGACAAAATCGGCTTCATCTAATGCTTGCTGGCTAGCGCTATAGGGCTTTGAACCATAGGCCTTTCTTCTTTTGTTTTGAGAAGAGCTTGCGCACTAGCATTCCTTCACCCGATCGG
>NW_011634394.1:0-311 GCF_000512975.1 Sesamum indicum
TATGTAATATGGGTAATGTGCAAAATACACCCCTGTGAAAAAAATATCAAAATTAACTTATTATGTTATTAAAATTCAAGCAATTTACTCCCTTAGAAGGAGGTATGTAATGCACTAGCCCATCTTGCGACTGGGTATGATTTTTTTTTAAATATAAATTATTTTTATATAATATATTATATATAAAATTTATTAATAATTATAATATATAAATATTTATTAAATTAAAAATACCAATTTTTATACAAAACATATAATATTTTTAATAATATATATTTTTTTATTTAAAAATAAAAAGAAAAACCTCATCC
>NW_011634395.1:0-311 GCF_000512975.1 Sesamum indicum
CTGAAAGAACAAGTGCAAAATGTACAATTCAATTGTAAATTGGCTTTCAGATTTCACACATTATGAATTAGTTACATATGATAAGCTTTAAGAATGATTGAAAAATATAAAGTAAGGTAATTAGTCACCTGGTGATACAATGAAAGTGCCATCTTCTTCATTTTTCCCAGAAGTTCTAGAGGCAATGGAGCCTGACAATAGAAAACACTAGAATACTTCCTTCATTTTTGTAATACAACCACAAGGCACCAGCAATATCATATTTAATTCACCGCAACCAAAAAGACAAAAAAGAACCATATCATATTCTG
>NW_011634396.1:0-311 GCF_000512975.1 Sesamum indicum
AGTTTTTTTCCGATGCTTTTTCAAACTTTTGGGACGCATAATATAACTGAATATAATAAAATAAATATTTCGCAATACAAATACGATGCGTAAAATATTAAAATATTATTCTAATGTGTCTTCATATTTTTCTCTTTTTTCCCTTTCATTTATTATTTTTTTAATAATTAAAATAATTAAATAAATATTTTCATAACGCAAAAATAAATTATTTCAACAAAAATGAATTATTCATGTGATTTTGCGGTGACGTGCAAATTTTTATGCAGTGTCCGCACAGGCGCGCGCGCGCACGTCGGCATCGTCCGCAC
>NW_011634397.1:0-311 GCF_000512975.1 Sesamum indicum
TACTTCTCACGCTAGAAGAAGAATAAGAGTGGCTGAAAAATTTTGAGGTTCGAGAAGTACTACCAGGAAATGCAGTGAGGCATCTACACTCAATTGAAGTCCATGGTAGAATCCCAGCCAGGAGAAGCGGAAAGGGTAAATTCCTGCATAATTTTAGTTCTAAAAATTATGACTGATTGGAAGGAACTCGAGCCGGATACATCAAAGATCTCTCAAGATATGAGGGAGATAGAAAAGACGGTTCAAGACTATGGACATAGGTTCCGTATACCTATGAAAATAGAATCTTTGAGCCGAAAGGTCGCCAAGGT
>NW_011634398.1:0-311 GCF_000512975.1 Sesamum indicum
GGTCTCACTCAGGGGGAAGGGGCCTTCCTTCAACAAAGAAACTGAGCGCATTGACATCGAAGAAGAGTCCATCCACGGGGAGTGAACCAATTCTATTATATGAGGCCGCCCAACGGAAAAAGAAGTGGAAGTGGACCTCTCACTAACATGTGTATACGTGGGTAATATTTAGCTATGAATCCTGTCTACTCACCATGGCAGAGAACCCAGGATTTTATATCCCGCCTGGCCCGGGAACAGAACTGGGGTAGTCAAAGCCGGAGGGTGTCATTCCGCCTTCTCTTGTCACTGATGGATAGTTCGCCTCTGCA
>NW_011634399.1:0-311 GCF_000512975.1 Sesamum indicum
AAAAGAGAAAGCGCAATGCCTCGAATGCAAGTGATAAGGTAATAATTTTTTATTACTTTACATAAATAATCCGTAAAATTTTTGAGTTATGCAAAACTAATGTAATATAACTAACATTCTTCAACCAAATTTTCATGCAATAGTATTATATTCATGATAGAGTCTCTCAAAACTTCCGCTCTTTAAAGGAAGTTGCAACTTTTATACTCTATAGCTGTTGGAAGAGTGATCTAGTGCTAGAACAGGTAAACTCAAAATCCATAAATCCGTTTTATCTTTGACCAAAATTTATGTGGATATGTTTTACTTTC
>NW_011634400.1:0-311 GCF_000512975.1 Sesamum indicum
TTTTTAAATTAATACAATTTTAACATTATAATTTTTTGGACTTTAATATGTTGTTAAAAATTAATTATATATAATTAAATTATACAAAATTTAATTAAACGAATTAAAAAAAAATGGCCAAGTCGTGACCTTAAATCACGACACCAAATCACGATCTGTGATCGCGACTTGGGGGTTTTAATTAAAAAAAATTATTTTTAATGTCGAATCATGATTTTAAATCACGACTCGATATATTAATATTATAATATTTTTATAAATTATATTAATATAATATTTTTTTACTAATAAATAAATAAATAACTCGAAAG
>NW_011634401.1:0-311 GCF_000512975.1 Sesamum indicum
GTAGTCTGCATGGAACTCTTCCAAGTAACCACACCACTATTCAGCTTGAATATAAAACCTGATTGAGACTTAGCATCATCATCATCTGACTGGAATGTAGCGTTGTTGTAGCCTTCCAGTATCAATTCTGCACCACCGTAGATCAAAAATATCTCATTAGTCCTTGTTAGGTATTTAACTATGGTTTTGACTGCACTCCAGTGTGCCTCCTCAACACACACCTGATATCTGGAATGTAGTGTTGTTGTAGCCTTCCAGTATCAATTCTGCACCACCGTAGATCAAAAATATCTCTTTAGTCCTTGTTAGGT
>NW_011634402.1:0-311 GCF_000512975.1 Sesamum indicum
TCCAAACTCACAATTTTACATAATAATTATAAATATACATAAAATATATATAAACACAATACTAAAACATGGACTATTTATTTATTTGTACAGTAAATTCAATTTTTTTTATTACCTAATAAAGCGAATAAATATAAATCTAATAATATGAAATGATTATAATGATAATTAATAAATAATACAACAAATATAATATAAAATGCATGTAGATTATTTAAAAGTCCTATTATCATTTAATTTTAAATTTAATTTTGCATATAAATTATTCTTAATTCTAAATAATTAATTTTATTTTTTAAGTATGCAGTCCC
>NW_011634403.1:0-311 GCF_000512975.1 Sesamum indicum
AAAAAATATGTAATACATTAGTCTTCTTTTTCTTTTTAGAAATATTTAATTGAATGAGTTATAATTTATTTTTAAAGTGACCTAAATAAGAAAAATGAACAGTTTTATTAAGCTCTTTTTAGTGTTGTTGTCCTATGTAATTTTCTACAGAGTCTTACTCTATATGTTGTTATTTATAATAATTATGCATATGTCTCACCCTTCATGCTTCTGTTTACTCTTCTTAATTCATGTTTTTACAATAATTTGATAAGTTCAAAAGCTTAATTATATACATGAATTGATCAACAAATATTTTTTTTTCTTTTGAA
>NW_011634404.1:0-311 GCF_000512975.1 Sesamum indicum
CGAGGAGAGAGCCTTGTACGTGATGCGCGAAATCCACGAAGGGAGCTGTGGGAACCATTCAGGTGCGAGATTCCTGGCTCAGAAGATCATACGACAGGGGTATTTCTGGCCCACATTGGTCAAAGATTCCAAGGAGTTGGTGAAGAAGTGCGAAAGCTGATAGAAATATGCATCCCTGATACACCAACCAGTGACCTCAATGGAGCCGATCAAAATAGCATGTTCGTTCGACCAGTGGGAAATAGACATCGTGGGACCTTTCCCCCCTGCACAAGCTCAAAAGAAATTCATCATTGTAGCGGTTGAATACT
>NW_011634405.1:0-311 GCF_000512975.1 Sesamum indicum
GAGTGAAAGAAGCTGGTATTCATAAGCGGGACGACAGCTCAAAATCGCACATTTAGCTTCTCAATTACATTGACCCTTAGTTTCAAGCAGCAAAGGGGGAAGGAGGCCTATCGAAGTCACTTTCCTAGGTTAAGGTAGGTTCAGTGCCCCAGAAGAATCGGTAGTTGTTAGACTAGCTCTGGCTTGATGACTGCTTTCCTTGGTTTCAAAGGCCTGGCTAACAAAGCCAGAACTCCTAATTAAGGGCGTAGTAATCGACGAAATGCTTCGGGGAGTTGAAAATAAGCATAGATCCGGAGATTCCCGAATAG
>NW_011634406.1:0-311 GCF_000512975.1 Sesamum indicum
ACTTAAACAATCAGGACGTATGTGGTACAATCGTCTTAGTGAGTACTTAATAAAGAAAGGATTTTGCCATAGTCAAATAAGTCCATGTTTATTCATAAAGAGGAAAAAGTCGGGATTTGTAATCATAGCTGTGTATGTTGATGATTTGAATATTATTGAATCTCCTGAAGAGATTCGACAAGCAGCTGATTACTTAAAAAGTGAGTTTGAGATGAAAGATTTAGGCACTACAAAGTATTCTCTCGGCCTGCAGTTCGAACATACTAAGGGTGGAATTTTCATTCATCAATCGAACTATATAGAAAAAGTCC
>NW_011634407.1:0-311 GCF_000512975.1 Sesamum indicum
AGCGGTTCAAATTGGTTTGATCTTTCCCAATCATTCTGAACGGAACTTGTACGCAGCACTTGTACGGAGGTGCATGCATAAAGGTTTGGAACTCTTTTCTTATCTGAATCTTAAGGACCCTACCCTATTCTCGAACCCTCTGCCGAGCTCTACCCTGCCCGCATTTCCTTTTGAAGGGGCCAAAAAAATGTCTCCACCTGCTGCCAACAGTCTTTCTTCGGAATTCTACTGAACGGGTCGATCCTCCCCTCCCCCGTTTGTTTTAGCAACTTATCCTAAGGTCTCCTCACCAAGAGCTCGCCGGCGACGAC
>NW_011634408.1:0-311 GCF_000512975.1 Sesamum indicum
CAAGTTTCTATTAAAAATCTTGATTATCAATAACTCTGAACTTATAAAAATGATCACTTTCACATAATGCTGAACAGATCCACCTGAATCCACCTCTCTCTATATATGTTCCTTGGCATGAAAAACAAAAAAACAGATGACGGCATATACAAATATACATGTCTGTATGCATTTGCAAAGTACCAAGAGGAAGCTTACAGTAAGAATGTCTCCCACCCCCCACACACACGTATGACATCAAAACTCAGTGGGGAACTAAGAAGACAAAGAGAAATACAACAATGAAGGATATAAAAGGTTAAATCTTTTTT
>NW_011634409.1:0-311 GCF_000512975.1 Sesamum indicum
GTAAAATGCCTGCCCGTCACCCAGCGGATAAAGTACATTACATAGTCCAGGGATTGGCGACTTACCCATTCCTTCCATGTAAGCGATCGTGCTTTCCAACTAGGAAAGCACTCTCTGCCCGCTACACTATATTCGGGCGTTCGTGCCTTCGGCAGCTCACTCGATTAGCTCTTCTCTTTGGGAGAGAAGGCCCTTTCTTTCTACTATGCCTGTTCCCCTAACGCTTTTGTGCTAACGGGTCATAGGCTAGGGTCAGGAAAGTCCAACATATCTATAGTAGACTAAGACTATTCGAGGTGCATTAATGGCTG
>NW_011634410.1:0-311 GCF_000512975.1 Sesamum indicum
TGCCATTCCAAAGAAAATTTCTCAACTTCTTCTCAATTTCCTTGATGATTTTCTTCGGTAGGATAAAAGCAGAAGCCCAATATAAACTCAATGCTGAAAGTACGTATCTGATTATTTGTACTCGCCCAGCATATGATAACAAAATTCCTTCCCAACCAGTAATTCGTGCATCTATAGTTGACAATAATGGTTGACAGTCAGATATAGACAGTTTAGAAGAAATTAAAGAAAGACCTAGATATAAAGCAAGTTTCTGCCTCCTCCAAGTGTTTGTTGCAAGATTGCATTGAATGTATTTTGTCCTGTCTCAG
>NW_011634411.1:0-311 GCF_000512975.1 Sesamum indicum
GCAGCATTCCTCATTGCTCACCTTATTGGTTACTATATCTAGGCCCTTGTAGACCTGATTTTTGTCCGAGTTGATGACCTCTGCTCCGAAATGGGTGGCCAAGTCTATCGCCAGGCGCGATTTGCCTGTGCCAGTGGCACCCAATACCACCATCACCTTATCCTTTCCTTGGTGCTTGTTCATCATGCCCCCAACTGAAAAGTTTATCATTTTGGATTGTGCTGGCTTCCAGGAGGAGATCGACATTCTAATTGGTAATTACTTTAACTTTTTTTAAAACCTGTCAATTTGATCACACAAATAAAAAAAAA
>NW_011634412.1:0-311 GCF_000512975.1 Sesamum indicum
GCTATCGTTTATTAACTAAGGGCCCTACTTATGCTAATTGGAGTACATTAGTCAATGATTTTGCCGGCTATCATCATCATCTCATCAATGTCATATCATGTACAGCACAGGATACCCGTTGATATGATATCCCACACTCTCTACTCTAGTGTGTAGCAATATCAGCACAGGACATCACAACAAGCATGGTATCCCCACACCACCCCATTGTGTACCTAAAAGGATAAGATATTCCCCACTATTCGAAATACCCCGGTACCCTACGCGCCATGGTACATAGCTTAACTCATATATTTTTCATAGTACATCAT
>NW_011634413.1:0-311 GCF_000512975.1 Sesamum indicum
GGCCCCATATATTACACTATATTCTTCTATGATATCATAGGTCGATCGAGGGCCAGTCTTTGCTTACTCATATATAGTAAGAGGGCTAGTTGCCATCCATATACTTTAAGTCCATTCATCCTAATCTTGTCCTTCCCTATTCTAGCCATGGAGAGTGCCCTTTCAGCCAGTAGGTTCATACTTTTTCTAGGACCAGTTAGATATTTTCTTTCTAGTTAGATCAGTTATGGAAGTGAGCAAGCAAGCTAGACACGAAAACTAAGGTCGCTGGGATAGCAAGCAAGTTTGTTGAAAGAGGGGCAGGAGATTTT
>NW_011634414.1:0-311 GCF_000512975.1 Sesamum indicum
TTGGGATATTGAGGGATTGAGACAGCTTGAAGGGTCGGAGTTAGTTCAAGAAACAGTGGACAAGATAAAAACAGTTAAAAAGTGTTTGAAAGCAGCACAAGATCGACAGAAGAGTTACGTCGATAAGCATCACAGAGAGATGGAATACGAGGTAGGTGAAAAAGTTTTTCTAAAAGTATCATCATGGAGAGGAATCTTAAGATTCGGAAAGCAAGGAAAGCTGAGTCCGCGATATATTGAGCCATATGAAATTCTGGAGCGAGTTGGACCACTAGCCTATCGGTTAGCATTACCGACAGAATTATCGCAGA
>NW_011634415.1:0-311 GCF_000512975.1 Sesamum indicum
AATATAGGAAATCAGATTCATAGATTGGTGATTTGTTCACATTTTATAGCTCAAATTTGTATATATGTACTATAAAAAAAAACTTTATTTAAATCAGGTTCGATCAAAATAAAATAAATATGATATATTTGACGTGTAATGGATCACTTCCCTTAAATTGCACATCAATTCCACGACAAATGTATTATATTTACTGTGTAATTGATTTATGTTTGAGCTAACTCGATTTAAATTAAAAAATTTATATGCACAACAACGCTCCTCGTGATACATTGTGATGGGGATAATTCCTTGTAATGTATCTTCCAAGG
>NW_011634416.1:0-310 GCF_000512975.1 Sesamum indicum
CCCATGAATTTGTAACATAATTGGAACAAATCCTAACTCAACCTAACATATCAATAATGAAATTTGTTCGAATATTGCCTCGATTTTTAAAATTATATTTAAACTTAGTTTAGATATTAACAAATTAGAAAAATATCAAAACAATTTAATTAGTAAGATTAGTGTAATTTGACAAGTCATAATAGTTGTTAACCCGTGACTATCACAAGGGTGAATTTAAGCGGTCACACGCTTTGCCAGAGAAGGTCATCTTCTTGATTCGATTATTCAATGGTTGAATTAATTTATGATAAATGGGAATAATTCAACA
>NW_011634417.1:0-310 GCF_000512975.1 Sesamum indicum
TTTAAATGTGTTATTTATATTCTCTTCAGAGTCAAACTTCTATCTCCTATGGAAATTAAATCTGCTTCATGAGGGAGCAATAAGTTTGTCAATATTCTAGAACTTTTGCTTTAAATCATTTATATAAGTTCGGAGGTGGTGTTTAAAATCTATATTGCCTGGATTTGTTGACACCTGTGCAATTGAAACTCGTTTTTGGTCTAATAACCTAATCACTGTATTTGTTCTTGATGAATGCAATAGGTGCAAGCTGCAGAGATGCGGCATTTTACTGCACAAGTGCATGGTTGTCGTATAAGGCTAATAGATA
>NW_011634418.1:0-310 GCF_000512975.1 Sesamum indicum
GGAGACTGTCAAAAGGCTCTGAAAGACCTCTCCAGAATACCTGATCATCTGAGCGCCAAAGTTCTGATCAAGAGGACGGTCTACGCAAGTGTATAAATAAGGTTCGGTGGTGGGGCTATCATCTGCGAGGAGTCCGTGTGAGTAGACTCTGAAAAATAGAATCCCGATCCATGCAGTCAGGTAAAGCTAGAACGAAATCTATGTCCATGCGAAAGATTGATTGACATGCACAGGAAGTGGACAGAAAGGCTCAACTGCGGCAAAATCACCCATACAATCAGCCAAAGTTCCAAAAAAGACTAACCTCCCT
>NW_011634419.1:0-310 GCF_000512975.1 Sesamum indicum
ATTACAGGTAGAAAAATTTCCATACAAATGCAGGCTTTAGGCCTACTTTTGGTTCAAGTTTCGTAGTATTTTTGGAACGTTCAAAATTTAGTTGTTTTACGCGGTTTTATTAAAGAAAGTTTATTTCTCTTTCATACTAACTTGTAGTTATTGTTACGCTTAAAAAATTTACCATACAAATGCAAGGGTGGCCTACTTTTGGTTCAAGTTTCGTGGAATTCTGAGTAGTTCAAATTTTAGTTATTTTACGCGTTTATATTAAAATGAGTTTGTTTCCTTTCGTACTAACTTGTTGTTATTATTACGCTTA
>NW_011634420.1:0-310 GCF_000512975.1 Sesamum indicum
TGTGATGTTCACTATCGGTAGTTTTGGGTTTGTTGGTCTGTTTTTGAGAAATCTCCATCTTTGGGTCTGGTACACCTTGCTGTTCATGCGCATGCTTAGTGTCATTTTCGTCCATGTATGGTTGCAACTCTTTTTCACTGTGAAGGACAAAAACACCAACATTTTGTTTGGGGTCAACAACAGACTGGGAAGGCAATTTACATTGGGATTCCAATTTACAAATAGATGACGCCAGTTGACTCGTTTGAGATTCCAGATTTTGAATGCTCGTCTGAGTCTGCTGTTGGAATAGCTGTGTTTGTTGTTGGAA
>NW_011634421.1:0-310 GCF_000512975.1 Sesamum indicum
GGCCGAATTACTACCATACACACTTAATTCTTATTTACAATAGACTCTGGCTGCCGATTTCTTGGAGAACCCAGGAGGGTTGATACTCTGGTGCAAAAGACTCAATACTCCAAATTACTTGAACTCAATCGCCGTGAAAGCTGTCTTCACCAACATTAAGTTGTTAGAATGAAATAAACAAACAAGAAAATGTGTATAGAATCAACAATTAAAGAGAAAACGCGCAACATAATGACATACAATAACAACTTAATATAAGTAACATCTCTCTAAGAACTAATTTAAACACCCAGTTGTCACATATTGGCCG
>NW_011634422.1:0-310 GCF_000512975.1 Sesamum indicum
ATAATTATTATTTATTTTATTTATAAATTATAATTATATATATTATAAATATATTTTAATAGTATTAAATTATATATATGATAAATTAAAATAATTATATATTAATAAGCCTAATTTGACCAGTTGACTAGAATGGATATTTAGTCATTGTTTCTAAAAAAAATAGACTCAAATTGACTAGGGGGCAGTGTAATTATTTATTCTTAATATGGGGGTGTTTTTTGATATTAGAAAATTCATAGTGGGATTATTGATATTTTTATATATCACAGGAGGTCAAAATGGATTTAACCCGATAAGTATATTATAC
>NW_011634423.1:0-310 GCF_000512975.1 Sesamum indicum
GATGATTATGTGCATTTATATATATAAACACAGGGATTACTATAAGTATGACGTTTAGAGTAGATATAACCATTGTAGCGAAGGGGGTGCTACATTGAGAGTGATCAGGTTGGCTTCTGAGGGAGTCTGTTAAACTGTTTTTCAACTTCAAATAGGAAGGCACTAAGTTTGTTTGACTATATCAATGAAAGTATGGTGCTTTATCCGCATGTTCTGGAATCTAAATGAAGAGGGATGATTGTCATCTGCTTTGGAGGAGGGGATGATGATACGATAATCTTCTAGCAAGGTGTCTAACTCTGGTGGAGGT
>NW_011634424.1:0-310 GCF_000512975.1 Sesamum indicum
CTCTTTTCATTTCATTTCGCCTTATAGGCTTTTCAACACATCAAGGGGTATTCACGTCACAATTATATTCACTTTCCACCACTCCCTCATTTCCACATATCATCATTCTTGTAAGCAACTAGTAACGTAAAATAATATATCAACATATTCTCATTTGCAGATATCCACAACACATCAAACAATAAACAAAATATTTCAACGCATTTTCTCATTCCACGTACACAATACCGTCAATTAATTCAAATCATCCATCACTCACATACTTTCAAATAAATCAATGTCAGCATGAACCACAAATTCGTATAACAGT
>NW_011634425.1:0-310 GCF_000512975.1 Sesamum indicum
GTGAAGCCGTTGCTGGTGTCGAGGCGACAAGGAGGCCTCGGCTTTGTGCTGACTGGACCACAATTGCAAACTGGGTCGCTGCGAGAGCCGCAGCCTCCTGTTCCAGCTGAGGATGGTTAGAAACACAGATGACAGAAGCTGGTTTATATCTGTGGCAAAGTCTTGGGGTGTTCTTTTCTTGGATGAAAATAATGCATAATCAAGAGGTAAAGAGGTGGAATTGTTATCGGGTGATATACCTGTCTTTGCCTTCTGCGTTGCAAGATACTGATGGCCCAGATCATGATGTAGCAAGGCAAGAGGAAGCCAA
>NW_011634426.1:0-310 GCF_000512975.1 Sesamum indicum
AAAACAAAATCATACCCCATCTTGGTATTATTAACTATCATTATAAGTAAAAGATTTTAGGTGGAGGGAAATGTGATTGTGAAGATTAAGGTAGTAGGAGAAACGGAGACGACGAATGAAAGCGTTGTTGATAAGGGTGGTGTCATTATCTCCAAAACAAATATCGGCTGTGGATGCGGATAATGCCAATTTTTCATTACAACAATTACAATGTTACATGAAATGTCCTGTCATTTTCTTTCAAAAGCAATTACATGTACGTCAACACACACCCAATCACACCTTAGATACCTTCTCCCATATGGAACTA
>NW_011634427.1:0-310 GCF_000512975.1 Sesamum indicum
ACTTGTAGTTATTATTATCCTTAGCAAATTTACCACACAAATTCTTGTGTCTAGACCAACGTTTGGATCATGTTCATTCGAATTATGAGAAGATTCATAATTTAGCTACTTTGCAGGGTTTTATTGATGTAAATTTGTTTTCATTTTATATAAACTTGTAGTTATTATTACGCTTACAAAATTTTGGGTCTACACCAACGTTTGAGTCATGTTTCGTCGAATTCTGAGAACGTTCAAAATTTAGTTGTTCTGCACGATTTTATTAAAGCAAGTTTGTTTTCCTTTTATACAAACTTGTAGTTATTATTAC
>NW_011634428.1:0-310 GCF_000512975.1 Sesamum indicum
AAAGTTTAAAAAATCCCCTCTGTACAAAAATTGGACCACATGTGCTTAGATTGTAATTTTTCTATGAAAGTATCTTTATTTTTTTTTATATCGTTGCCATTCTCTCACTTGTAATATATTTAATATTATATATATAAATTTAATAATTAAATATTATTTATATAATACTCTTATTTAATTATGTTGTTATACATTTTTAATAATAATAAAATATTCTTTTATATAAGAATTAGTTAATTATTTATATAATAAAATATTATTTTAATTAAATTAAAATTATATTTATATATATATAATTAAAAAAAAAACA
>NW_011634429.1:0-310 GCF_000512975.1 Sesamum indicum
TTACGAGGGATATATGTCCCCGCCGCTCTCTCCCGACTGAACTAGTTATGATGAAATCTCTTCCTATTTGAACCCTCGGGTCAGGGTCCGCTAAATGATAGAGCATCCGCTTCCACGGAAGAGGTAACTAGCGGACCGCCCTTTAACCCATATCCCTACCACGACAATGAAATGGTCGGCGGGGATAGCGTAAGCACAATTCAATCTCGCCTTTTGGCGAACAACCCTTCACCTTCTTTCGAACAAATCCAACGAGCGCGCATAGATGCTCAAGATCGGTTTGAGGTCAAGGTGGAGATCATCAGACAGA
>NW_011634430.1:0-310 GCF_000512975.1 Sesamum indicum
TATAATTGCTGAATATTTATCTAAATTTCAAAACAAAATTAAGTATATTAGACTTTGTAATGTAATTTTTTATACTTAATATAAATATATTTAAGAATAAAAGAATTTATATTTTTAGAAGAGAGAAAATACAAAAAATAAAAAATAAAAAAAATCAAATATAGTAATTTTAGATACAATATAAGGGCAATTACAGACGAAACAAAAATCAAAACATGCAAATAATCAAATTCAGATGCACTTCAGGTGCGTGCACCACCTTGCTTTAGTTTCTGTCCACAAGGCTTTTTTTTTTTTTTTTTTTTTTAAT
>NW_011634431.1:0-310 GCF_000512975.1 Sesamum indicum
GGTTGTAACTATAGCGGTACTAAGGTAGCAAAATTCCTTGTCGGGCAAGTTCCGACCCACACAAAAGGCGTAACGATATGGGCACTGTCTGGAAGAGAAGATCGGTGAAATAGACATCTGTTGAGATGCGGACTACCTGCACCTGGACAGAAAGACCCTATGGAGCTTGACTGTTCCCTGGGATTGGGTTTGGACCTTTCCTGCACAGCTTAGGTAGAAGGCGAAGAAGGATTCGTTCTGTGGGGGCCCAAGCCATCAGTGAGATACCACTCTGGAAGAGCTAGAATTCTAACCTTGTGTCAGGACCTAC
>NW_011634432.1:0-310 GCF_000512975.1 Sesamum indicum
GCAGAATTGCACGAAACATGACCCTAACGTAGGTCTAGACCCATGCATTTGTGTGGTAAATTTGTTAAGCGTAATAATAATTACAAGTTACTATAAAAGGGAAACAAATTTGCTTTAATAAAACCATGCAAAACTGCTAAAATTTTGAATCTTTTCTAAATTCCATGAAATTTGACCCAAACGTAGGTCTACACCTATGCATTTGTGTGTTAAATTTGTTAAGCGTAATAAAAACTATAAGTTAATATGAAAGGAAAACTAATTTTATTTAAAAAAATCATAAAATACAGCTAAATGTCGAACATTCCCA
>NW_011634433.1:0-310 GCF_000512975.1 Sesamum indicum
TTAGTTGTTTTACGCGGTTTTATTAAAGAAAGTTTATTTCCCTTTCATACTAACTTGTAGTTATTGTTACGCTTAGAAAATTTACCATACAAATGAAAGGGTTTCGGCCTACTTTTAGTTCATGTTTCGTGGACTCCTGAGAAAGTTCAAATTTTAGCTATTTTACGTGTTTATATTAAAATGAGTTTGTTTCCTTTCGTACTAACTTATTGTTATTATTACGCTTTGAAAATTTACCATAAAAATGCAAGGGTTAGGCCTACTTTTGGTTAAAGTATCGTGGAATTTTGAGGACGTTCAGATTTTAGCT
>NW_011634434.1:0-310 GCF_000512975.1 Sesamum indicum
ATCATGATTTTCAGAGAGGTTGATCCAGAAACTGGATAATATTAATCACAAAATAATTGCCCTAATAAAATAACATATAAAACACACTGGGAAATGTTGCAACATTTTTTCCTCCAATAATAGCACTGGGTTCAAAAGAGCAGCAATAGTTAACGTCTTTTTGATGCCCATAGACAGGCTTTCCCCAAAGCATCGAATAGCAACCAACTACTAAAACAACTTTAAATTCAATAAAATTTCAAAGCATTACTGCCATATTTAATCTAACATGACTGATCTAATGTCGGAATCACATATAGCATACTCAGAA
>NW_011634435.1:0-310 GCF_000512975.1 Sesamum indicum
TGGGGATCAAGTTTCCAACAGCACGAGAGCGGTTGGTTAATCTTTCGCTTTGCCCGTGAGGAGGATAGGCAACGAATTTTGTCCGGGGGACCTTATTTCATATATGGACGTCCCCTCCTTCTCAAACACATGCTGGATTGTTTTGAGTTTAAAGAAGATGATATTAGCCTAACACCGGTTTGGGCCACCCTCCCATCACTCCCCCAGCGCACCCAAATGCGCTTGGCAAGATAGGCTCAAAAATTGGCAACCCCATTGCCATGGATTCTCTTACGCTGAAGATGGAAAGGGTGTCGTATGCCAGAATACT
>NW_011634436.1:0-310 GCF_000512975.1 Sesamum indicum
TGTATAAAAGGGAAACAAACTTGCTTTAATAAAACAGTGCAAAACAGCTAAATTTTGAACGTTCTCAAAATCCGACGAAAGTTGACCCAAATGTTGGTCTTGAACCAAGAATTTGTGTTGTAAATTTTCTAAGCGTAATAATAACTACAAGTTTTTATAAAAAGGAAACAAACATTGGTTTAGAAAACCGTGCAAAAAACAGCTAAATTTTGAACGTTCTCAGAACTCGAGAAAAATTAACCCAAACGTTGGTCTAGACACAAGAATTTGTGTGGTAAATTTGCTAAGCGTAATAATAACTACAAATTAG
>NW_011634437.1:0-310 GCF_000512975.1 Sesamum indicum
TGAATGCGAAAGAAACATTTTTTAATAAAATCGTGCAAAACAACAATATTTTGAACGTTCTCATAATTCCACGAAACTTGACCCAACGTAGGTCTACACCTATGCATTAGTGTGGAAAATTTTCTAAGCGTAATAATAACTACAATTTAGTATGAAAGGGAATCAAAATAAAACCGTGCAAAACAACTAAATTTTGTACGTTCTCAGAATTCCATGAAACTTAACCAAAACGTAGATATAGACCCATGCATTTGTGTGGTAAATTTTCTAAGCATAATAAATAACTACACGTTAGTATGAAAGTGAATCA
>NW_011634438.1:0-310 GCF_000512975.1 Sesamum indicum
GAAATTGATTCACTTCGCTAGCCAAGCCTTGACCGTTACAGGCAGAGTTATTGAACAAGCGATTGAAGGCCGATGTCCGGGAAGAAGTCTTTCAAGGACCCGGCTTCGTAGACAAGAAAGAATAGAATCAAGGGCACGCCGACCCGAGCTACTAGACCAGGGCCAGAGGAACTATTTCAAGCAAGGATGCTATGACCTCAGACTTGAGACCGATTGAAAGATATATGAATGAATGAATCCAATGTCATCTATACCGTCTTTTTGGGCTGTCATAATGTGACAGTTTCGACTTCCATCGGTCGACTTCTGT
>NW_011634439.1:0-310 GCF_000512975.1 Sesamum indicum
AACCTCTGATGAGTACTTGAACAACTTCTTATCTCCTACTATCTATATTTGTACAAATCTCACTTTCCTTCGATCGCGGGTACGATCTCTAATGGGAAAGCTCCAACGCCGTGTATAAAAAGAGGAAAGGGTGCTTCAAAAATCATCCATTTCAACCATTAACGGAACCAAGCCGAGACCGACCGAATGGGTCCACTTCGAGTCGAGTCTCAGTTCATTCCTCCTTTCCAGTGGGAGAAGCATCCGAAGAAGCAGTGGGTGCAGAGGCGAACTATCCATCAGTGACAAGAGAAGGCGGAATGACACCCTC
>NW_011634440.1:0-310 GCF_000512975.1 Sesamum indicum
CATTCTTCAAGCGACAGAACCCAAAGGTCAAGCCTTTTACTAATATGTTCACCCCTGAATGAGATAGGAGCGTATGGCCCGGCTTTGAATGAGAAGGGGGGTGGGACCCGGAAGCAAGGAGAGTCTGTTGATCTTGAGCTTTTTTAGTTTAGATGAATCCGGAATGAGATTCTTTCACCAAGCCAAGTGGGATTCAAGTAAACAAGAAGGTAAGCTTCTCTATCCTAGCTTCTTCCATCGCTTTTTCGGACAGCAACTTTCTAGCTTCCTCCGCTCCACTAAGAGTATCGGTTACTCGAGAAAGACTGAA
>NW_011634441.1:0-310 GCF_000512975.1 Sesamum indicum
TCCAGTTGATGCTCATCTTTCTGGTATGTCCAATCTCAAAAGGCGAGATCTGACCCTACTCGCTGTGTACTTGACTCCAATACGTAAATATAAAACTCGGGTAGGGGTCCCTCCGCTGATAAGGCGGCTTCTAGAGCACGTGGTTCTATCATACTACTTGTCTAAGGAACCAACAATTGTTGGAGGATGGCTACGTTAGGGACCTGATCGTGGACCACCCTTTTAGCGTTCTTTCTCGTTATTATGCCTGTGATCATTCCTCATCTTATCTGGCATCGGTTGTTGCCTACCGTTGATTTAATAGTGGCAG
>NW_011634442.1:0-310 GCF_000512975.1 Sesamum indicum
TGGCCACAGGACCGCTCAAAGCGCTTGCAACAGCTGACTTTGCTTCATTTTTCTTTCACATTCGACGTTCGGCACGCTTGCCTTTCGCTCTTGAGGTCGAAGCCTCCAAATTCAATACTAACAGCACAGATTTTTCAATCGTTGCCTCGTATTGGTCCAACTATTTTTATCATCTCATGAATGGTCTTCTTAAGCCCATTTAGATTTCATGATAAATAGATTGAAGGAAGGGATAAAGAGATCTGAAGGATTACGTCAATGTACATCTCCTTTTAAGATGAACATTGAGCGCTTAGAGCTTCTCCATAAG
>NW_011634443.1:0-310 GCF_000512975.1 Sesamum indicum
GTGTTCATACCTTTATATTTTTAAAAGGAGCAATTTAATCTACAAAAATCTTTTTTAAAAAAAATGTAAAAATTATACTTCAGGATTTAAAAGGGCATTTTGGTAATTGAACAAAAAATCTTGATGTAACCCTAGCGGAAGCTAATTACACGAACACATGTTTTACCAAATGCCTACTTTCAGGACGTATTCATGTAATTTACCCTTTAACCTAACATGAACTATGATTCTGTAAGGAAAAACACATCATTAAAAGTGTTAAATGCAATTTACTCCCTAGTGATATAAAAAATGAGCAAATATTCCATTG
>NW_011634444.1:0-310 GCF_000512975.1 Sesamum indicum
AAGAGATTTATTTGAGAAGCTTATTTGAATCCGATAAAATTATAAAAATGTGTTAAACAACGAAAAACATTATAATGAAAATATAAGAAGTCAAAAGTACTAAACCTCATTATTTTATTTAATACGAAACTTTTAGAGAAAGAAATAAGTGATCATCACAATACTTAGATTCATATCAAGTACACGGTAAAACATAATTTTGTGTGGGATCTAACAATCATAATAATAATTGATAATTAGGTTTCATTAATGACAAGGGTCAAATACAGTTACCAGCCATGTATTAAAACCTTCAAAAAAAAAAAAAAAA
>NW_011634445.1:0-310 GCF_000512975.1 Sesamum indicum
TTTTAATATTTTTCTTACTGTAATTCAAAGACCAAATATGGTGAGAGATATGCAGTTGAGAATCGCAAGGAAATGAGTGGATGAGGAGGAAGAGATGGAAAGGGTGAAGGAGGAATTGCATGTGAAAAACAAATAAGCAGGCCGAGAAGCGAGGAACGTATAGAGATGAGCCAACCAACTTGGGAGATATGCCAATCCTTCTCCCTATAAAAGCCTATTCATTCATTCCCAAATACATCAAACAAAAACAAAAAGGTCTCTTGCCAGAAGAAGACATTCTCAATAACTTCCTCTTCTTCTTGGCAAGCCC
>NW_011634446.1:0-310 GCF_000512975.1 Sesamum indicum
TAGAAGGTGGTGTTATAGCTGTGCTGCAGTCCTACATTGATGAAGATGTAAGAAATTTTAGTTCCTAATGACTAGCTTGAGTTTTTAATAGTGACACGTATTCTCAGGCAGCATCTGTTTTTCCAATTGCTGTGTAGATCAGAAAGATGAATCCTTTTACACTGTCAGTTGGGCTTGCAATATTGATGGAACTCCATTCTTGGTGGCTGGAGGACTTAATGGGATTATTCGTGTTATTGATACTGGCAGTGAGAAGATATACAAGGTATTCTTTTTGTCCGAAAGCTAAGTATTGGGCTTTTGGGTACTT
>NW_011634447.1:0-310 GCF_000512975.1 Sesamum indicum
TTACATTCCGAGATTAAATCCTAAGTAACAAACAGAAAACTACGAAGCTTTTAAACTTGGGGGGCTCAACCGTCGGCAACTTCCACCACCTCCTCTTCACCCTCCGACACCTCAAGATCAAGGAGCCCATTGTCTTCTTCAACAATCCGGCCCTTCTTGCTAAGGGTCCAACGAAAGACACGACAACACCTTCGAATTGCATCATCGTAAATAAGAGTTGCCTTGTCAGTTAAGATCGTATCCAACTTCTTTGATTCTTGGAACCTCGAGACCGCCTCCTCTTGAGCCTTAGCAATAAAAGCAACACAAG
>NW_011634448.1:0-310 GCF_000512975.1 Sesamum indicum
CCAAGAAAACATCATTTTAGGATTCACAATGCAAGACAGTAGTAATTTACTTTGACCGACCATTGCATTGCTTGGTACTGTCCAACACCCGCATAACTAGAATCTCTAATGGACTCTTTGGCACACAATTATTGCAGGTAATACTGTTCAGCCTTCCACACATTCTGACAATGGTGACAATGGTGGGGTTCGAAATTCGCATGTAATTAAATTACAAAGAAAAATACCAGAATTACCAAGGTAAATAAATCTCCAACACATTCTGACATAGCTTTGCCCCGAACAATTATATGGCTACAGGGCTCCTCCT
>NW_011634449.1:0-310 GCF_000512975.1 Sesamum indicum
TCGTTCTGATGTAACTCTCCACTCCTCATCCTTCATTGCATTCATCTCCTCTTCATCAATGTACTTTTGCGCCATTGCCATCAACTGCTCTGTATCTATTGGCGGGTCCCGTGCTAACGCCGATGCAAAAACTCCTTTCTTCAATCCATGGATTAGGATACTAGTCATCATGTCTATCCTAACATCCTGCACCTCCAACGTTTCGTTATTAAAACGCCCCATAAAATTTTTCAAACTTCCATTTTCCTCCTGCCGAATAGTAAATAAGTGCGTAGCTGATCTCTTTTGTTTTCTCTTGCTCGCAAAGTGG
>NW_011634450.1:0-310 GCF_000512975.1 Sesamum indicum
TAGTCAAAATTGACTTATGATGTTTACATATAATTGTCAAAGGGCATTAGAAGAGGGAGTATCGTGAAATCTCCTCCACCTAAAGTATGGCATTTGTCGGGCAAACATGATTACTGTTCATATTCCCAAGTGTTAGAGAGTTGCTCCAAAAATGCATTTATGGAAATGGTTTACAGAAATGAATGGAATAGAACTCTAAGATAACTACTCTTAAAGCTAAGCAATGGCTAGGCCATTACTGCAAAAGCAATAAGACTAAATAAACTTAGCTAATAGTATTCATGTTGAAATAGTTTACGTTTATGTAACC
>NW_011634451.1:0-310 GCF_000512975.1 Sesamum indicum
TAATATTTGTGATAATATCTAAGTTAAAATAGTGAACTGTTTGCAATCAAGAACTCATATATTATTTATTAGTTTATACATAAACTATTTTGTTTAATATATTTAATAACTATAACAAATAGATATACATCTTCTTGGAATTAGTTAATTAAGCTAGCAAGGCAATACATGAGAAAGCTCTTTAATAAAATTGATCAGTTTCTATTACAGACAGATTTCATTTCAATTTTAAACTAAAGTATTACTTCAATACCAATATATTGTGAACTGATAGATTGAATCGGTGTTTTCCCTTTTTGTTATATAGTAA
>NW_011634452.1:0-310 GCF_000512975.1 Sesamum indicum
AAATGTATCTTAAATATATACGTATTATATAGAACCATGTCTGATTTGAGTCGCAGATTGTCAGTTACCTCACATTCTCAGAAAGGTTCAGGACCTGAGAAAAGACAGCATATCGTTAGGCTTACTAGGAGGTCCCTAACTACGATCCTCCGATATCTAAGTAAGTGAAGATATTCCAGATAGAGGAAACGATCTTAATGCGAACTCAAAGCG
Organism: Sesamum indicum; assembly: GCF_000512975.1. Classification (NCBI taxonomy): domain Eukaryota; kingdom Viridiplantae; phylum Streptophyta; class Magnoliopsida; order Lamiales; family Pedaliaceae; genus Sesamum; species Sesamum indicum. The sequence goes on from NW_011634452.1 coordinate 214, forward strand.
ATCTAATCTGGATTTTTAGTGTAAAGAATGTACTGATGACGGGGTATTTATAATGTCTAGGTGGGTCCACTTGCCTGTCCAAAGATCCATTTGCGTT
>NW_011634453.1:0-310 GCF_000512975.1 Sesamum indicum
TTATCTGGAAGGAATCCATCTTCAAGCCATTGAATAATAGGTGTCCTCCAATCTCCTGCAAAGGATATTTCTTGAATATTAGTTGGAGCTCTGGTTTTGGGAAGATATTGTATGTTAATGTGCCTCGTCTGACAATCTTCTAAAGCACTAGTCAACTTGGAAAGGCAATCTTCTTTGACATTTTCTTCCGTTGGGAACAATCTGAAAACTTTCAAATCCTATTTTTAACTCCGCTATCTATTGTAGATAATCATTTTTTCTTCCTTAGCTTCATATGAGCCCTCTACTTGTTTGACTATTAGTTGTGAAT
>NW_011634454.1:0-310 GCF_000512975.1 Sesamum indicum
CCCATGAATTTGTAACATAATTGGAACAAATCCTAACTCAACCTAACATATCAATAATGAAATTTGTTCGATTATTGCCTCGATTTTTAAAATTATATTTAAACTTAGTTTAGATATTAACAAATTAGAAAAATATCAAAACAATTTAATTAGTAAGATTAGTGTAATTTGACAAGTCATAATAGTTGTTAACCCGTGACTATCACAAGGGTGAATCTAAGCGGTCACAAGCTTTGCCGGAGAAGGTCATCTTCTTGATTCGATTATTCAATGGTTGAATTAATTTATGATAAATGGGAATAATTCAACA
>NW_011634455.1:0-310 GCF_000512975.1 Sesamum indicum
AGGAGGAGCCCTGTAGCCATATAATTGTTCGGGGCAAAGCTATGTCAGAATGTGTTGGAGATTTATTTACCCTGGTACTTCTGGTATTTTTCTTTGTAATTTAATTACATGCGAATTTCGAACCCCACCATTGTCACCATTGTCAGAATGTGTGGAAGGCTGAACAGTATTACCTGCAATAATTGTGTTGCAAAGAGTCCATTAGAGATTCTAGTTATGCGGGTGTTGGACAGTACCATGCAATGCAATGGTCGGTCAAAGTAAATTACTACTGTCTTGCATTGTGAATCCTAAAATGATGTTTTCTTGG
>NW_011634456.1:0-309 GCF_000512975.1 Sesamum indicum
TTTCTATTTTATACAAACTTGTACTTATTATTACGCTTAACAAATTTACCACACAAATTCTTGGGTCAAGACCACGTTTGGTTCATGTTTTGTCGAATTATGAGAACGTTCAAAATTTAGCAGTTTTGTACGGTTTCATTAAAGCAATGTTTGTTTCCCTTTTATACAACATTTGTGTCAAGTTTTATTGAATTCTGATAACGTTCAAAATTTAGCTGTTTTGCACGCTTTTATTAAAGCAAGTTTGTTTTCCTGTTATACAGACTTGTAGTTACTATTACGCTTAGAAAATAAACCACACAAATTCTT
>NW_011634457.1:0-309 GCF_000512975.1 Sesamum indicum
TTGTTTCCCTTTCGTACTAACTTGTAGTAATTATTACGCTTAGCAAATTTACCACACGAATGCATGGGCCTTGATCCACTTTTGGGTCAAGTTTTGTGAAATTCTGAGAACGTTCAAAATTTTGCTGTTTTACATTGTTTTATGAAAGAAAGTTTATTTCCCTTTCTAACTAACTTGTAGTTATTATTACACTTACCAAATTCACCACACATATGCATGGGTTTAGACCAACGTTTGTTTCAAGTTTCATGGAATTTTGAGAATGTTCAAAATTTAGTTATTTTAAACGGTTTTATTAAAGAAAGTTTG
>NW_011634458.1:0-309 GCF_000512975.1 Sesamum indicum
ATGAAACTTACCTCTCTTCCAAAAAGTTAAAACTAGTATATCCTAGTAAATGAATCATTCACTTTCTAAAGAAGAGCCACAGGAATAGCTGTGCTATTAATCAACACCACAGATTCAATAATACCCGTAATAAACATAAAATGTTGTGAAACTATGGTGACACACCCACTTCTTCTATGTACAAAATAGAAATAAAACATGTTCTACCGTGACACACCCACACACACACACACCCCACACACACACACAAACACACACCCCTCACACACACACCCACAAACCCCACACACACACACACACCCCACACCC
>NW_011634459.1:0-309 GCF_000512975.1 Sesamum indicum
GATCACATCGATGTATGTCTCATTATGAAGCCCAGCTTTGAGGTCTTCTGCACGAGGGATAGCATCTTGATAGCATGACTTTGCATAGAAGATCTTTCAGTCATCTTTGTCCTAAAAAATATTTTTTACCAGTATATCTAATATTCCTATCAAGAATCATACAAACTTCGATCATGTGAAGCATTATTGAGGGAACGTTTTCTAGCCTATCATATTGCTTTTGGATGTCATTGGTCAATGAAGCTAATATGATACTGCGACCTTGTTGTTGTCCTCATGCTACTTCTCGAACGTCAGACTTTCTTCGGG
>NW_011634460.1:0-309 GCF_000512975.1 Sesamum indicum
ACCCCACAGACACACACACACACACACCGCACACGCATGCACACACCCACACACCACACACACACTCACACACACACACATAATAAAAAAAGACTCACAGACAAGGAAATGGAAAAGCCAGAACAAGGAGGGGGCATTATTTAGATAAAAACAACACCTCACTTCTTCTATGTTCAAAATTAAAGTAAAATATATTCTATCGTGACACACAGACCGCACACGCACACACACACACACATCCCGTACACACACACACACCCACACACACACACCCCGCACGCACACACACACAAACCCCACAGACACACA
>NW_011634461.1:0-309 GCF_000512975.1 Sesamum indicum
GTACAACAGGCATGGCAGATCTTCCTTTTTTTCTTGCTTTCTTTATGTTTTTGTTTTTTGCTAAACAAATATACATGTGTGGGATCTCCACTCTTCTTCATTTGGCTAGATCTATTATTTTAAGTATAAATCTTTAGGAAGTACTAATTTATAATTGGTATGTTCTCAAACTTCAAAGTGTAAATACAACTTTTTTGTTTTTACCTTTGATTTTTGAAACAAACTGTTCAAAAAAAATAAATAAATATTGGCTTTCTTGATTTTTCAATTTGTTATGGAGTTGGATTTGTGAAGACTCTTTGTTCTCTC
>NW_011634462.1:0-309 GCF_000512975.1 Sesamum indicum
TGGCATTTTCTCTGTCTTTCTGAGCTTGTATAGAAAACTTATTTGCTTGTGAAGGTGGTCATTTATTTTTTAAATTGAACAAAATGTTGGAACTCTAGTGTTGAAGATGCTTTGTAGTTACTATTCCTTGAATGCCAGAATGTACTTTTTCTATGTGAAGTGTGAAAACTTAAGGTTTATGAACAATATGAATTTTGAAGCCACTGCATCAGCTGGTACATGAGTGTTACATCTTACAAAAACCATTCCGATGTTTCTCAAAAAACTGCCGTACCTTGATGTTATAGTTTTCTCTTGTGGTCTGTTACT
>NW_011634463.1:0-309 GCF_000512975.1 Sesamum indicum
AGGTATTCATGAAGCGCTAATCCTGCTCGTTCTGTCTTTGCTCCCTAACGACAACCAAAAATATGGGACAGTCTGTCTGAATTGAACCACAAGGCAAGTTACAGTTATCCACATATTTCTCTATCCATACTTTAGTGCATGCATTTTCATTTTCGGTGCTGCAATCATTTTTTAAAAAGCAGGGTGTCTTAAAGTGCTCACTTTTTTGTTATTTCTTCAAATTCCAAGACGGATTTCTAAAGATGCATTGGGAGACAAGTTTAAGAGAACTACAAAGCACTTAAAAAAAGCAAAATCCACAATCCCCCC
>NW_011634464.1:0-309 GCF_000512975.1 Sesamum indicum
ACAATGAATAGTAATTTTTGTCTCTCAAATACACAACATTAAATATAAAATACTTATTTTAAATTATCTCCAAAAATAAATCCAAACATACATAATATCTCTAAAACACACTTATTTATCTTTATTTTACTCTCTCTATCTCCACAAAACACAACAAAACACTCCGAAAATGAATCCAAATATTATGCATGTGTTTGAATCAATGGGGCAAAATTATGATTTTTGATCTCTATATTTAATTGTTTATTCAGTTTTGGTCTTTAAATTTTTGAACTTGACAATATTAATTCTTAAATTGATACATTTTTT
>NW_011634465.1:0-309 GCF_000512975.1 Sesamum indicum
AGTGCCTAGAAGGTCAAGTAGAGTGACCAAAGAACCTGTGTGGATGAAGGATTATATATGTCGCAATGCTGATGATTCTGCATATTATAAAATGACAGCTGCACATAGTTGCTTTGTGGAGAAAATTTCTAACCTGCAGGAACCAAAGTCCTACATGGAAGCTCCAAGGAAATCCAAGATGGGAGAATGCCATGAGAGAAGAAATCAATGCACTAGAGGGAAATAAGACATGGAAACTGACAGAATTGCCCCAAGGCAAGAAAGCCATTGGATGCAAATGGCTATACAAGGTGAAACTCAACCCTAACG
>NW_011634466.1:0-309 GCF_000512975.1 Sesamum indicum
CGTCAAATCGAACGCACGTGCTTGGTTGTTAGCCGCAGGGTCGTAACTTGCGATCCATTGGGTTTCCTCGCTGATTTCTGTAGGAAGAATAGCTTCAGAACTGTAAACTAAACAAAAGGGACTTTCACCTGTAGACGATCTCGGGGTCGTCCTGTATGCCCATAATGCCCCTGGTAGTTCTTCTTCCCACGATCCTTTTGAATTAATACGGGTCTTTAAGTGTTGGAGTATTGTCCTGTTGGTCACCTCTGTCTGCCCGTTCGACTGAGGGTGGCCCACCGATGTGAAGTTTTATTGAATTTTCAACTC
>NW_011634467.1:0-309 GCF_000512975.1 Sesamum indicum
CTTAGCAAATTTACAACACAAATGCTTTGGTCTAGACCAACGTTTGGATCAAGTTTCGTCGAATTCTGAGATCGTTCAAAATTTAGCTGGTTTGCACGGGTTTATTAAAACATGTTTGTTTTCCTTTTATACAAACTTGTAGTTATTATTACAATTAGCAAATTTACAACACAAATGCTTGGGTCTAGACCCTTCGATTGGGTCAAGTTTCATCGAATTCTAAGAACGTTCAAAAGTAAGTTGTTTTGCATGGTTTTATTAAAACAAGTTTGTTTTCCTTTTATACTAACTTGTAGTTATTATTGCGAT
>NW_011634468.1:0-309 GCF_000512975.1 Sesamum indicum
AATTGCAGCCGCGGAGATGAAATTTTAAAAAAGGAAGGTATTAGTGGAAGTAAATAATTCCAAGTTTCAAATTCCAAGTAATAGCGGATTTTACATCTTAGATTTTTCCATTTCCTTCTCAGCTTACAATCCAGTAGAGTTAATTTTTGCAGTAGGATCACCTATGGCCTCTAGATGTTGGCATTTTCCATGTCATGCTTTTTATTTCAATCATTTTGTAACTTAATTGTCGAACACTTACAGAAACTTCCATTTTGTCTTACCACTGCTGCCATGATCACATGGACCACAGGAGAAGCTACAGTCTCA
>NW_011634469.1:0-309 GCF_000512975.1 Sesamum indicum
TCATTTTTACAAATAAAATGCCCCATACCTTTTTTTAGAAGGGAGTCCTTACAGGAAGGCTTGTAGGGCCATATCCATCAGGAGAATATACATTCGAGGGGCCCCTCTAGAGGACCTGTACGAGAATGCCCCGCGGGAGGACTTATTATAGGGATGCCCTGCAGGAGAACATTTTTAGAAGGGATCCTTCAGGAGGACTTACTATAGGATAATTGATGCATAATGAAAGTAATCTTCATGATGAGTAATATCTCTTGAGGTTATGAATATTCCAAGGTCATGATATTGGATGTCCTTCAGGGTCTTCTG
>NW_011634470.1:0-309 GCF_000512975.1 Sesamum indicum
GTTGGTGGTTTAGTTGTAGTAAGGGTGGTAGGATTCAGATTAGAAGATTGATTGCTAGGATTTTCTAGTTACCTAATAACGTATTATCCAGTCTGACAATAGGTTCTAACTAGAAAGTCAGTAGAGCTTACGTTCTAAGAAGAAAAAGAAGTGCTCTGCTCCCAGAGCGAAGTCCCACTAAGAGAAGTCAAAAGAACTTGGCTTGGGGCAAAAAGAGCGGATAAATCTTAGCTTTGGGAAAGTTCTTACAGGATCAGTAAAGCCAAAGACGGCCTCGAAGATCATCTGGTTCCAACCCTACTTTCTTCT
>NW_011634471.1:0-309 GCF_000512975.1 Sesamum indicum
GTCAAAATACATGATAGGATTCATTCATCGCAAAATTTACCAAGGCGAAATTTGCAGGGATTTTTGCCAACGCTAGTCTCAACAACTACTCCAGTTTCCTTCAACATTCCAGTGTAATGAATTTTGACCTGAACTCCAAGAAAATATAAGTACAAACGAAATCTTTGAACATTGAAAGCAAAAACACAAAAAGCTCATGTATCCGTTGTTATGTCGACAACAGGAACATACCTTTCTCCCACGCAGAGCTAATTTTCCATTAGGATCTCTCTTAGTCAGTTCTTCAATAATCAACCCATTTGATAAAGA
>NW_011634472.1:0-309 GCF_000512975.1 Sesamum indicum
CCTTCTACTATTTCTACAAAATTCCACTACTTTCAAGTGAGGTTTCAGAAAATCCTTTCCTAGTGGGCCTGAGATCCACAAGCGAATTTTTTATGCCCCGCTTTTACGACTCATATGGCAAAAGCCTCGTGGGGGGTATCCAAATACCATTCTCATTCGATGAGATTCTTAAGATACTTTGCCTCACCTCTTCATATGATCCCGAGGACTCCAAGCGAATCATGCTAGTCGGTGTTAAGGCTGACTAATCAACCAAATCATACTTCAATTGTCGCCCCCCACGACTCGTGAGATAGGGAAAAAAGGAAC
>NW_011634473.1:0-309 GCF_000512975.1 Sesamum indicum
AACCCTAATTATGGAAAAAAATTTCTTAATATATTCAAAAATTAAATATTTATTTTTTTAAACTTTGACAGAAAAAGAAATTAATAAAAACAAAACAAAAAATAATTAAATTTGTACCTAAGGCTCCATTAATCTTGCCGGCAGAGCACAAGAGATGGGATCTGACGATCGCACATCATCGGAATCTTAACAAAATGAATTTGAATTTGGGTCGGATGAAATAATCTGGCCAAAATCCTTAGTGTATGTTCTTGAAGAATTTTGTTGGCAAATTATACAACGATGAAGAATTAACAAATCATTCAAAAA
>NW_011634474.1:0-309 GCF_000512975.1 Sesamum indicum
GAGAGAGAGGTTGATGAGAGAGAGAGACAGAGAGAGGAAAAGAGAGAGAGAGAGAGCTTGATGATAGAGAGAGAGAGAGAGAGAAAGAGCTTGATGTGTGAGAGAGAGAGAGAGCAAGCGAGAGAGAGAGAGGGAGTGAGAGAGAGAGCGAGAGAGAGAGGGAGTGAGAGAGAGAGCGAGAGAGAGAGAGGTTGTTGTGTGGGTGTGTGTGTGCAGTGTGTGTGGGTGTGTGTATTTGTGTGTGTGTGCAGTGTGTGTGGGTATGTGTATGTGTGTGTGTGTGTGCGTGTTATGTGTGTGTGGGGTGTG
>NW_011634475.1:0-309 GCF_000512975.1 Sesamum indicum
TGTTAAGATTAGTAAACTCATTGGCAGTAGAGCAGAAACAGGTTGAAGAAGAACAGTGCTTAGTTCTCGCTATTTTTCCTACGGCTATATAAAGTTGCACTTTGCTTCAACACGTTTTTATTAGTCTTTCTTTGAAGCGACGGTTTGTTAGTTAAGAAGGAGTAAGAAGGAGTTAGGATTAGATAGGGAAGTTAATTAACTTCCACTACAGTTTATATATAACAGAGCTTTGTATCTGTATTCATACACTGATTAGTTCTCTTCAATAAACTTTTGATTTCTTGAAATGAGCTTTGTTGGATTTTAACA
>NW_011634476.1:0-309 GCF_000512975.1 Sesamum indicum
CATTAACTGCTCGACGTCACTGGACGGGTCGCGTGCTAGAGCAGACGTAAAAGGACCCTTTCGCAGTCCATGGATGAGGATGCTCACTATCATATCAATCCTCAACTCCTGCACCTCCAATGTCTCATTGTTGAACCTTCCCATGAAGTTGTTCAAAGTTTCGTCTTCCCTCTGGCGGTTATTGAACGAGTCGCCGACCTTTTTTGCTTCTCCTTACTCACGAAGTGAAAGTTGAACTTCTGCACTAGCTGATCATAGGATTCGATGCTCCCTCAGGGCAAATTCGTGAACCATCCTTGAGCTTTCCCT
>NW_011634477.1:0-309 GCF_000512975.1 Sesamum indicum
TATATATATATATATATATATATATATATAATTTTATATTTTTTAAACACTAGTAAGAATCACGTGAATTACAAGTGATTTATGTTGTTTCAATAAAATTATTATATTATAATAATAAAATAAATTTATAATGTATTGGATACTAATAAAAGATATTATTTAAGTTCGGTTAAAAAATAAATATTGTATTCTTCTTTATTTATTACATTTTATATTTGCAAGAAATGTATATTCTTTAAAATAAGTAAATATCAATTCATAAAAATAAATTTGGACGAGGACTATCATATACACACTTATTACATGCAA
>NW_011634478.1:0-309 GCF_000512975.1 Sesamum indicum
GAGTTGACTCGGTCAACTCAGTCAACCCAACCAATTCAGCAGCCGCCTCGCTCGATTCCGACGCCGAACCTATCGAAAAAATCATTTGCCGAAGTTGTTGCGCCGTCTCGGGCCTCAAAAACCGCAAAATCGGCAACTCACAAATACTTCCTTGCGGATTCGCCACAACCCGCTATCAGTACAATTTTGACGGGAGACCAAGGTCCGAAATTGTTGTTCATAGATGCCGAGACCGAGATCCTTGCAGCTCCATTTAGGTTCGCACTCGTTGGAAAATTTTCACATGGAGCACCCTCCTACAGCATGCTT
>NW_011634479.1:0-309 GCF_000512975.1 Sesamum indicum
GATATCCATAAGAACAGTTTACCATGCCTGCTTTTACTAGTCACATGGAAAAAGTCCCGTGGGAGGCAATCAATGCTATTCTCATTCCATGAGATTCCCAAGATATTTTGCCTCACCTCTTCACATGATTCTGAGGACTACAAGAGAATCATGTTACTCAATGTTAGGTTCTACCCATCAACCAAATTATACACCAGTCATCGCCCCCCTTGACTTGTGAGATAGGAAAATGCTGAATGTGTTCTTTGTTCACAACAATGGTGTAGCTTTCCTTCATTCCAACTATGCCAAGACTCGTGAGACCACACT
>NW_011634480.1:0-309 GCF_000512975.1 Sesamum indicum
AAACAAAGAGAAGGGAAGGAAGGGCAATAATCTTGAAGTAAACAACACATAGAGGAAAAGCAATACCAAAAGCACTTGTACCTATCTAGGTATCTGCAAGCTAAATACCAACATATTCATTATTTAAAAACTGTTAAACCACTAGCTTAAGCATGTCAGGCCACAGACCACATATGAAACCATGGATGCATATTGCTACTGTTGCCCAAGAATACAACATTGATAGTTGAAAAACAGACAGATCATCAAGAACTATATCAAACCACTAGTGTTTTTCCATACACATCAAACATTTATATATATATATAT
>NW_011634481.1:0-309 GCF_000512975.1 Sesamum indicum
ATACCAAAGTATCTGCCAGTAAGGTAGGAAGTGCTTAAGTTGTTCTAGGATCGTCAAGGTTGAACACCGACTTTGTCTACTTAAAGACTGGGCATATTTCGTTTCCAGATGGTAATTGGAAGTCAATCTCGTTGATAAGTTCTCTGCTACAAGTATTCATAAAAGACTAAGAGTACCCCCTAATATTCCAAGCTCTTTCATAGAGTGAACTTCGTTCTTTGTTCGAGGGGGGATTTCCCATAAGATGAGAATAGATCTCGGTCAGGACGAGAGCAGTAGCTCATGCGAATCTGAGAGCGGATACATGAC
>NW_011634482.1:0-309 GCF_000512975.1 Sesamum indicum
CAAGCTTATAGAAACCATGAGAATGCGTTTCACTTTCCTTGGTGGTATTATCTTTGAAGGTTGCAGTGTATCTCACATATCAGTATATGAGGATTCAGCTGTAAGAATACCTATGAATTGCAAGCCATGAAATAGCAGAAGTGTGGTCGTCTGTGAAGCCTATTTAAAACACATTGATCTAGCTCCTATTTTAAGGAGAAAAATAAAATAAAATAGGCACCAACTTTTTTTCCCACCCCATGGATGGCATGATATCCTAAAACTAAGAGGTCTAATTGGAATTTGCATTCGTAAGAGTCATGAGGTTGG
>NW_011634483.1:0-309 GCF_000512975.1 Sesamum indicum
AACGTAACTAAGTATGAAACATGATTTGCAACATGTAGATTGATTTTTTTGTATTTCCACATTATTTGGTGATGCATTGTTCAATATTTCTGTCCTTGTTTGTCTACATTATTGTACCATTTCTCCTTGTAGTTGCATAAACACTCAATCCAATAATGCTCTCTAATTGAAATCTTGTTACTTTTGGTAAAGTAACGGAGAAAAACAGTTCTTGTACATATAAAAAAAAAAAAAAAAACTCATGTTGGTGATTAATCAATTGAATTTGCTAAATCTAACATGTAAATTGTCTGAGGGATCAAGTATGAG
>NW_011634484.1:0-309 GCF_000512975.1 Sesamum indicum
AATAGATAAAGGTGAAAACAGTATACGTGCTCTATGGTACCTTGTCCCACAAGGATTACGGATTAAAATGAGAAGCAACATAAGCATTGGCGAAATAACTCAAGTGCATCCACTGGATAAACTTTTCGGTTAGTTGTCATAATGAATTTTCAGGATGAATTCAGTGGGTTTGAGGCAATTCTCGTGTCCAATGATCTATGTGTGTCCAAGTTGTGACCTAATGATATCAAAGCGATCCCCAAGCAGAGTCGTAAGCTAAGTGTTATTGGGGACAAAGTGCGATGTGCTTGGGGAGCCACCTCTTAAACC
>NW_011634485.1:0-309 GCF_000512975.1 Sesamum indicum
TCTTTGCTGTTTTATTTCTTCGCCTTGGAGCTAGCAATGTATCCCCAATATACAACTTGAATCATCTCAGTCACTCATTTTCAAGCCAATTACAAGCAACCAAACCAACATCACCCCCTTGAATGGGTTCAAAATCACTTCAGGAAATAAACAAGAAGGGGATAATTCGGCTTATAACGTGGTTTAATCAAGAAAAGAAAAGCCAAGGCTCGAATGAGGTTTTCTATGGTTGAATTTGAGGTAGGCTCTTTTCAGGTCAATGGGTTATTCCTAAGTGCCCTTATCACTTTCATACACCAATCTTAGAAG
>NW_011634486.1:0-309 GCF_000512975.1 Sesamum indicum
GGGTTGTTCCTTGTCGCTGTTGCTATCCCTTCTGCAAATCTCTCTGGTTTGAAAAGATGAGCATCTTCTCCCCATATTTCTGGATTTCTGTGAAGGGCTAAAGGAGAAATCTGCAACTCCATGTTAGCCGGGAGTACATATTTCCCCACCCTAACTTTCCTTGCCACTCTTCTTACTAGACTTGCTACTGGGCCGTAAAGCCTTAAGGCCTCATTGATAATCATGCTAGCCTAATTACAAGCAAAAGGATAAGACAGAATCAGGATTAAGGATCAAATGAAATAAAGTTGCAGTACTTTTTGTAGAAAA
>NW_011634487.1:0-309 GCF_000512975.1 Sesamum indicum
GCCTACAAAACTATTAATGAGGAGTACTATTATGTTACAAATGTAATCAATGAAAGCGTAAAAATGAGCACTACTCCCATACAACTATCCGTGCAAAATAAAACTAGGGTAATAAGTTGGAAGAGCAGTTTGGCGTGTCAAAAAGGTTCTGTTAGTCCACCAATTTTTAATAATCGTGTCCAACTTAATACCTGCAGAGTTCTGCCAAGATTATCTCCAAGCAAAAAGAAGAGGATGTCTCATTTATATAGTTTATTCACATTGTAGGTGTATGAATTATAAGCATAATAAAGGAGAAGGATATAATGC
>NW_011634488.1:0-309 GCF_000512975.1 Sesamum indicum
TTAATAAAATCGTGCAAAACAGCTAAATTTTGAACGTTTTCAAAATTCGACGAAACTTGACCCAAACATTGTTCTAGACCCAAGGATTTGTGTTGTAAATTTGCTAAGCGTACTAATAACTACAAGTTAGCATAAAAGGAAATCAAACTTTCATTAATAAAACCGTGCAAAACAGCTGACTTTTGAACGTTCTCAGAATTCAACGAAACATGACCCAATCGCAGGTCCAAACCCATCTATTTGCATCGTAAATTTGCTAAGCGTAATAATAACTACAAGTTAGTATAAAAGCGAAACAAACTTGCTTTA
>NW_011634489.1:0-309 GCF_000512975.1 Sesamum indicum
AAATAAGTCGGGGGCAAGATGCGTTTACATTCTAATGCCATCATTGGATGATGCAAAGGTTGCCGAATAATGGCGTGATGGAAGACGACGGCCACGAGCGCAGTGGCAATGTGTAGCACCCTCTAATGTTAATAGGGCTATATCTTCCCTAAACGTCATACTTATGGTAACCCCTATGTTTATATATATAAATATACACATACTCATCTAATCAATATGCACACGTAACTCCAACGTCATAACAGACATCATGAACCCACAACATTATATATACATATCAAACACCACAAGTAATCCATCACAATTAAT
>NW_011634490.1:0-309 GCF_000512975.1 Sesamum indicum
TAGAACGACGATTTATATTTCGATAGAAATGAAATATTAAAGAATTATTAGGAATTGTGTAAATAATATTTAATATTATATTTAAAAAAATTATGATATTTTCGATATATTAATTGTATGTGGTATAAATCATTATAGGATATGGGATAAGGTGAAAAGACTGACAATTATCGATTGAGTACATAAAAGCGTTGTAAGGGCGAGATAATAAATAATTTGTATTATCTATATATGTTTTCTTTATTTGTGGTATTGCTGTTATATAAATTTGTGATTCATGCTGACGTTGATTCATATGAAAATATGTGA
>NW_011634491.1:0-309 GCF_000512975.1 Sesamum indicum
GATGAGAGCTTGTACAATGGAGTTTAAGGGCAACTGGGATGATCATCTACCTCTAATGGAGTTTGCATATACTAACAGTTTCCGCTCCAGTATTGGTATGGCTCCATATGAAGCTTTATATGGAAGAAGGTGTCGCAGCCCGATTTGTTGGGATATAGAAGGATTAAGATAACTAGAAGGTCCTGAATTGGTACAGGATACAGTGGAAAAGATACAAATAGTTAAGAAGTGCTTGAAGGCAGCACAAGATCGACAAAAAAGTTACGTTGATCAACACCGAAGGGAGATGGAGTATGAAGTAGGTGATAA
>NW_011634492.1:0-309 GCF_000512975.1 Sesamum indicum
GGAAAAACAATGGAGGTCTACGTGGACGATATGTTAGTTAAAAGCCGGCACTCGGAGAAACACTTGCAGGACCTCGAAGCAAGCTTTGCCGTCATGCGAACATACGGAATGAAGCTCAATCCAACAAAATGCACATTCGGGGTCGGAGGGGGCAAGTTCTTGGGATATATGGTGAGCAGCCGAGGGATAGAGGCCAATCCAGAGAAAATCAAAGCAATCCTCGAGCTAAAGTCACCAGCTTCGATAAAAGACGTACAGAAGTTAACGGGTAAGATCGCATCCCTTAACCGATTTATTTCAAAGTCAGCA
>NW_011634493.1:0-309 GCF_000512975.1 Sesamum indicum
CATCATTTGGCATTACATCAGACTAGGCAAGATATTAATTACACAAAGTACACATTAGTAGCTGGCACAAACAAGACAAGATTTCCTCAATGAACTTTTAGGGAATAGGACGAACCGCAAGATATCTTACTCCAGATCATGGAAATTCTTCAGTCACTCTGGTTAAGTTAAAGAGCAACACTAGAGTCGCTTAATGCAATTAGCAAACTAAAGATGGAAACACCTCAAACCTATAATGGAGGATTTCAGTCATATGACAATGAAAAAATTGTAAAACAATAGAAAGGGAGAAAAAATGATAAGATAAAG
>NW_011634494.1:0-309 GCF_000512975.1 Sesamum indicum
ATTCCAAACTGCTCAACGTTTGAGCTAGGAGATGGGACAATACGCTGTTAGACCGGAAGTCTCAAACTGAGATTTGACTATAAAGTCAAAAGGGCTTTACCAGATCGAAAGAATCCTGTAGCAAACGGGATTGATTCCACTTCCTTGCCAAAAAATACGTCCCTCTTCTCTTTCTCTCTTGCCGATTCCGAACTCCAGGAGGAGAGTCGCTCAGCCGACTAAAGCTAAAAGTAAAAGCAGAGTTGGATCGATGTAATTGAGCTCGACTGATAAGGAGAGGTATGAAGTCACTCGACTGATAAGGAGAGG